>NW_007246938.1:0-39011 GCF_000164805.1 Carlito syrichta
AAAGATGTGTGAGTGGCAGATCCTGGAAACCCAACCCCTCCATGGCACTGTTCTGCATGACTTGCAAGTGACTCACACAGAACCACCAGCTGCACTGTCCTTCCTCATTCCCATGACAAAGACAGGGCATGGCAGGTAAAGACAGAGCCAGGTAAACATAGGGAAAATTCAAAACACAGATTAAAAGGTTTTCTTTATTTGGTTCCCGTCCCCCTGACATTGACCCACCCACTAGGAAGCAGGAGACTGACAGGACAAGTTGATGGGTGGAGTGAATCAGAGGTTAAACCACAATTAAGGAGTGGGGTGTGGCCTGGAGCTCCATGTGGTGGCCTGCTTAGAGCCCTGCCCAAGCCCTTGGTGTCACCCAGTCTCCCTCACGGAGAGCTTCTGATGGACACGTGTTGCTTTGCCTGGCCAAACTTCTTCTGCTAACACAACTCAGTTTTCCTGTGGGGGCTCACTCTACCCCAGGCTCAGCTCCCAAGGGGGTGCAGGGCATAGACCGGGGCCATTGGAGCCTTCTACCTGCCTGGTCTCGATGATCAGTTCAGAGTTGAGGTCACAAGGCTTGCTGAGCCAAGAAGCCTCTATCTGAGCAAGCCTGTTGGAGAGATATATAGAGAAGCTTTCTTTCTGCTGGAACTACCAGCCATAAAAGGAATATAAGGCCGGAGCTTTCAGTGGCCCACCTGGGAGCAAAGCCAACAGGTATGAAAACAAAGCTGAGATACAGAGGGCAGAGAGAAGGGGACAGACCAACTCTGAATGACACCATCCTGGCAGCCCTTGGATTCAGTTGGACCCAAGGTCAAATCCAATGCTGTTCAATACCTTCCTTTTTTGCTTAAGTCAATAGTTGTACTTATATCACTGGGTCAAACTATAACAAGCTTCATAACACCAGCATCTACACAGAGCTATGGGAAATGACAGGAAAACTCTGAAGCAGTTAAAAGTCCTGTCAAGAAAGTAAAGAACGTTAAACCACCAAGCACTGTTACAGATGGGCTTCTTCTGAAGCCCTCTGCAGCCTCATGCTCAGGAGGGCCTCACTAAGAGGTGAAGATATGCGAAAGTGGTTGCCTCCTGTGTTTCCTGCTGTGAATCGAAACGAAATGGTGCTATGGTGCAGGCATACACAAGGTGGGAGAGAAAAGCAGGAGAACACCTAACTGAGCCTGGGAGGAAAGACAGCTGTTAACGACTGTGGGCTGGATGAGGGGAAATAAGAGAGGCATTTGGGGAGGAGGAAGAGATGAAAAACTCAGTTTTAGAAATATGTTTCAAGCAATCTGCAAGGCATCTGAGTGGCAGTATCCCATTGGCATGCACATATACAGTTCTTAAAGTAGGGTAGATTACAGTCTGGAGATACCAGATTTGGAGTTAATGACGTTTGGGCAATGGGTGGTAGGGGGAGGGTTAGCTAAAACCCTAGGCATAGATAGATGAGACTGCCCAGAGAGAGGATAAGAGAAAGATGACACAGACAGCCCTTTTGGAACAGACACACTTAAAAGGCAGGGCCAGGGAGAGAGAACCAGGAAGGAAAAGAAAAAGAATGGCTGAGAGCAGGAAAGAAAAACAGTAGAAATATCACCGAAGCTAAGCAAGGGAGCATTTCCAAAAATGAAAGCCATTGGCAAAACCAAATACCATGGAGAGGTAAAAATGGTGACCTCCTGGAAAGTTTCTTCCATGTGGCCATGGCATAAGCCACACCAGGCTGTCCCTTTCCTAAAATGACTTCTGCCTCTGAACGAGAGTTCTCGGTGTCTCTCGCTCCTCTTCCTTCACTGTGCCCCGTAAGTGTCTTGGTCTCTCTTTTTCATACATGCCTCAGCACATTGCAGGGACATAAAATTCTTTAATACTTTTCTCTCTTACCAGACTATTAGCTCCTCCAGGCCAGGAACGCTCCTCATCTTTTTATTTTAAGCTATTGAATGTAGGCATCACTTGCATCTAGCAAAATGCACACTTCTTAAGTATACAGCTCAATTGATTTTACACATGTATCCCCTGTATGATCCTACCTAGATCAAGGCATACACATTTCAAGGACCCCAGACCCCTACCCCAGTCAACACTATTCTGACCTCTCTCCCCATAGATTAGTCTTGGCTGATTTGGAGCTTAATACAAATGGAATCCTAGAGTCTCTACTCTTTGAAGTCATCTGTTTTAAACCTAACTGTTTTAACCCAACTTTTTAAAACCCAACCCATCTGTTTTAAACCCAAAGTGTTTCATCTAATGGTAATGTGTTCCTTTCCATTGTTCTATATTAAATGAATACATTACAATTTGTGTATCCATTCTTCTATACCCAGATATGTGAGTTGTTTCCAGGTTGTGGCTGTTAAGAATGAGGCTGCTTGATATCCACTTGGGGAAGGGGGAAGGGGGGGCACGCCTCATCAATAAGGATACTTGCGCAATGAACATTTGTATACCTAACCCTGAGTTGTACCCCACAATTTCAAAATAAAAATAAAAAAAAAGAATGATGCTACTGTGGATACTCTGGTGTATGTCATTTCATGGATGTGTTCAGAGGGATGTGCTCACAGTCCTGTCAGTCCTTTGATCTCCTCCTCAGTACTCTCTCCTCACCATATATATGGGAACAATGGATTAGCTACCTAATAAGTACAAATTGCCCTTGAAATCATATGCAATTTTCCAGTCAATCTTTTATAGGAAGTTAGTGCCATTTAATAAGGGCTTTGTGGCATCATCAACAAATATTTTTGGTTCAATTAACAAGTAAAGGTATAAAAATCTAAAGAGTAGGTCAAACACAAAAGGCATAGAGTAGGAAGTTGAATAAAGAAACATGATCTATCTTTCTGTTGCCTTCAGGAAACCCATCTCACCACAAATGACACCCACGGGCTCAATGTAAAGGGTTGAAGAAAGATCCAGGCAAATGGAGAACAAAAAAACAGCAGGAGTAGTTATTCTTTATTAAACAAAACAGACATCAAGTCAATAAAAGTCAGAAAAGGACAGTGAAGGATACTACATAATGATAAAAGGCTTAATCCACCATCAAAAAATGTCCATCTTGAATATATACATACCCAACATAGGATCACCCAGATCTATAAGACAATTGCTAATTAAACTAAGAGAGGACATAAACAGCCACACAATTACAGTTGGAAATTTTAATACCCCACTAACAACCTAAAATATCCATCTTGAATATATACACACCCAACATAGAAGCACCCAGATCTATAAGACAATTGCTAATTAAACTAAGAAAGGACATAAACAGACACACAATTATAGTTGGAGACTTTAATACCCCACCGACAGCCTTAGACAGATCAGCGGAGCAAAAAACTAATAAGGAAATCCAGAACTTTAACTCAACGCTCAACCAATTGGATCTAAAAGACATCTACAGAATACTTCAACCAACAACCACAGAGTATGGATTCTTCTCATCAGCATATGGAACATACTCCAACATTGATACCCCTACCTATCACCATATACCAAAATTAACTCAAAATGAATTAAGGACTTAAATGTGAAACCTCAAACTATAAGAATTTTACAAGAAAACTTAGGAAACACACTCCTGGACATCAGCATAAGCAAGGAATTCAGGGCCAAGTCCTCAAAAGCAAATGCAGCCAAAGCTAAAATTCACAGATGGGATTTTATCAAACTGAAAAGTTTTTGCACAGCAAAAGCAACCACCAAGAAAGTAAAGAAGCAACTCACAGAATGGGAAAAAATATTTGCAAGCTATTCATCTGACAAATGCCTAGCAGCCAAGAGCTACAAGAAACTCAGATGAATTAATGGGAAAAAAGCAAACAATCCCATTAAAAAATGGGCAAAGGACATGAACAGACACTTCTAAAAGGAAGGCTTTAAAGCAACCAACAAACATACCAAAAAAAAATAATGACCAGCCTCACTAATCATCAGAGAAATGTAACACAAAACTACAATGAGATACTACTTCATAGTGGTCAGGATGGCTATCATTAAAAAGTCAAGAAACAACAGTTGTTGGTGAGGCTGTGGAGAAAAGAGAACACTTCTACACTGTTGATGGAAATGTAAGCTAGTTCAATCTTTGTGGAAAGCAGTGTGGCATTTTCTCAAAGAATTAAATTTGAGCTACCATACCTCCAGCAATCCCACTTCTGGGAATATACCCAGAGGAACATAAATTGCTCTATCAAAAGGACAATTGCACATGAATGTTCATTGCAGCACTATTCACAATAGTAAAAACATGGAACCAACCCAGATGCGCATCAAAAATGAACTGGGAAGAAAAAATAAGGTACATACACATGACGGAATAGTATGCAGCTATAAAGAACCAAACCATGTCTTTTGCAGCAATATGAATGCAGTTAGAGACTATCATTCTAAATGAACTATCACAGAAACAAAAAACTAAATATGCATATTCTCACTCATAAGTGGGTCCTGATCACTGACACTGGTCAGTGCTAAAGGAGGGAGGAAGAGAGGAACAAGAAAAGGTACACAGCAACACACTGGGTACCAGGTCTACCACCAGGGGAAGAGAGGGCTTGCTGGAAGCCCAACTCTCACCTGTAAACAATTTACTCATGTAGTAAATCCTCATATGTACCCCGCAACTCTAAAATTAAAAAAAATTTTGAGAGACAACAATTAGAACTGCAGGGCATGTATCAGAAATAAATTAAATAAATAAATAAATAAATAAATAAATAAATAAATAGCAGGCCAAAAGACCAATTAGCAGAAGACATAAGAGCCTCTACTTAAGTCATAATACAAGCTCAAATTGGTTGGAATACATGTATTTTTCAATAAATAAGGTTAATAGCATTGGCAATGAAAAAGACAGAATATGAAGAATTAGGCTTCAAGGGGCTCTCAGGAGGATCTGCAGCTTCACCAAGAGGAAGAATGAGACACACATTCTACTCTAAGTTGAAGAAGGTCTAGGTTCATGTAACTATTTTTGGGACAAAAATATATGTTTGGGCAGGAATATGGCCTCTGCAGGAGCCTCAACAAATGCCCCAGGAACAAGCTTACCAATCAAGATACCAAATGTGATGTTGTTTGTGAGCCTCAGTTTGCGCTGTTGAAAGAAATGAACGCTATAGGAAAGCCAAGGAGGCATGAGAAGCCAGCCTTCACTGCGTGAACTGTGCGCAGAAATGCCAGCATATAAGGCTGCAACCATGTCTTCCTCTTCCCACTCTTTCCTTGATGGACAGAATTTGACCACACGTTGGCCTGAGTTTGCATTAAAAAAGTGATATCTTACCTGAAAGAATAGATAAAAGGAACTGCAAGACAATGTGACTTCTGGTTTGGACCCAAGTCATTTTCTGCTTTCCATCTCGCTCCTTTTCCCAGGCCCCTGCCCAAGCCATAGCCCGAAGGCACCACTCAGATCCAAACTTGAAGCCAAGAGGATTTATTTACTGGTGTTTTTCTGAGTCTCCTCCGTTCCTTAGGACATTTTTCCAAGAAGGGGGAAATGACCTCTTGCCTGCCTCGCTTAAAATATCAATGCAAAATGTGTAGAAAAATGATTTAGGCAGGGGGTGCTGGTGAGGGTGAATTCAAGGCCATTTATCCTCTGTGGTTGGCAAAGGCAGATAAGAAATAGAAGACAGGTCGAAAAAAATAAATGAACACAAAGTGAAGATAGGCTTTTTCAAGCTGTCTGCCCCAGAGGGAGCAAACTAATGTGTCTTCCTCAACATCCAACTCTTCTTCTCATTCAGTTGTCGGCTTAAACACAATGACATGCTCATTGCTCCATGGTCTCACATTAATAATATATGAGGATTTCAGTAGGAAACAGCCTAAAAAAAAAAGAATTTCATGACAAATAATGACATTGTTTTCACTTACGGTTCAAGGATCTGTGGAACTGGCAACATTAGGGCAGATAGGGGAGCGGGTGCTCTGCTCACTGGTGTTGGAGATGACCGCTTTCTGTGATACCTGCACCTAGACAGTTCAAAAATTCCAGTGGGTATCTCCAAGGAGGCACAGGGCCATAAGTCCAGGGACACCATGTACACTGGATGCTACAAAGGGACAGAATGGTGTTAAATATCATCCCTGTGATTGTATTTCCACACTGAACATTGGCCGAGTTTCCTGAAACATCCAGGACACTGCTGAATTTTAAAGTGGTAATTTAACTTTCTTGGTAAATTTACTCAGAAGTGTCAGGGTCACAACTCCTATGATTCTGAGTTTTGAATACATATACATACACACATGTGTAGGTAGATATGCATACACAGTATAAGCAGACAGGATGGGGGGCAGGAAAGGAAGGGAGTGGTGGAAGTTATGAGGACAAATGCCATGCCCAAGAAATGCTCACCATAGAAGAATCACCACTAACACATCCCTGGAAGAACACGGCACCTTCTCTATTGACTAATGGTTTAGTTCTTGACTAGACACTCTTAGAAAATGTTGTAGATCTAACTAAATTTAAAGTTCCCCAAAAGGCAGGCACACAACAGGACATATAGTAGCTTATGAATAAATAATTCATAATTCATAAATAAAAAATAAATAACATTTCATTGACCTAATGATGCCCCCTTTTCCTTTCATTATCCTCAATAACATATGCTGAAATTCTTTTTCCCTGAGAATTAATCTTATCCTCAAAGAAATAAAAATTCTAATAGCACTAAAGATATTAATCGCTTTCTTGCTGAACCTCTCTGATCCCAAGGGCAATAATGCTCCCATCTCATTGGTACATCCAACCCACTGATCCACAGTCTACATTCATGCAGTACCCTTTAAACTTACTCAACAGTGAATCAGTATAGTCACTTATTTGCATATGCCCTCAACTCCCTTGCTTATTTCTGGCTTGGTCACGCTTCCTTTACAAAAATACAGCCTCAGTGGTGTCTAACTCTCAAGAAATTTTATTCTACTTCACAAAGAAAAATCACAACACTCAGATGAGAATACGTTCACACACCCCACCTAACCATCTTCCTGTATCTGCATCCATGCATTCTGCCTTCCTTATCTGCTGCAGATAAATTGTACAGTCTTCTGCTAAAGCAGAGTCCTTCATTTGAGCTATTCCTCCAGCATCCTCTGGACTACACAAGGGCATTGTTTTCATCTCCTACCTGACTACTACATGCTGATAGGAGTGATCCAGTTGAATGGAAAAAAAGAAGTCAGGGTCTTTGTCTGTTTTGTTACCTGTTGTCCTCCAAACACCTAAAACAGTTCTGAATACCATAGGTACTCAATAATTTTTAATGCATGCATTCATTGAGCTAGATGTCTTGGACCCATTAAACCAACATTTCCTAAAGTTATGTTTGTGTGCTTGTTAAAATGCAGATCGAGTCTCATCAGAATTAAGAAAGCAGTGTATAGTATTTTCACAAAAAGCACAAATATCAACAGTGTACACATGAGGACGATACTTCACACAGATTTTCTATCACTGATGGCAGCATCTTATGAGACTTCCTAAGTTTCTTCATTTGGAACACACACCTCCAATATCCCTGATGGTAATAATCATTTATAGAGTGTGAACATTTAAAAACCATCACACTAAGTGAACTGTCACAGAAACAAAGATCTGAATATCACATGTCTTCCTCTTAAGGGGGCCTTGAACATTAGTCGCATTAGCACAAAGGTGGGATTGGCAATCGCTGGGCACTGCTAGGGGAGGGAGGGAGGCAGAAGGTTGGGGGCACATGACAGCATAAGGCATGTCTGGCCTACTACCAGGAGGACTGAGGATCAGTTAGAAGCCCAAACTTCACCTGCATACAGCCTACTTATGTAATTAATCCTTACTCGTACCCCACGTTCCTATAATAAAATAAAACTTTTAAATGTTTCTAAAAGAAAATTTTAAAATACTAGTCATTTAATTTTATGTTTTGCACAAATTTCTAAAATGATACTACTGTACAACAGAGAATAGTTAATTACATATAGTCAGAATTTCTGTTGTTCTGCAACATTACGCCAATATCGGTAGAATTATTTACCTGAATTCAGGTCTTTTGGCTCCAATCACTGTGCTGCCTAAATTAGCACTTCCCTGACCCAGTAAAACTAATCTCAGCTTGGATTTTCCATTTAATGCAGAAGTTAATTAAAGAGGTCTTGAATGAAATCTGTATGTAGCTTGGTTACATTTTAATTGATAGTTTCTATTGTCATTTTACATTGTTTAGAAAGTATGACCTGTTAGATATCTGTTACTAATTCCATAAAAATTATAAGACCTAAAATGCTCCTGTTTAACATGCTTTTGTCTGGTATTTGAAAAGAATGCTTACCCTCTGTTAACTGTTCAAAATATTGCCCGTTTATTTCTATGGTTAGTTAGTCAAACATTCTGTTAAAATTATTTAACAGCCAGGTGTGGTGGCTCACCCCTGTAATTCCTTGGGAGACCAAGGCAGGAGGATTGCTTGAGCCCAGGAGTTTAAAACCAGCCTAGGAACATGGTGAGATCTCTTCTCTACAAAAAAAAAAAAAAATTTAATTAGCTGAGAGTGGTGGTGTGCACCTATAGTCCCGGTTATTTGGGAGACTGAAGCAGAAGTATCCCCTGAGCCCAAAAGGTTGAGGTTGCCATGAGCCATGATTGTGCCACTGCACTCTAACATGGGCAACAGAGTGAGACCCTAACTCAAAAAAGAAACATTATTTAACACTCTTAATGTTCATTTATTTACTGTATACCAAAACATATTAAAATAGTTTTAATACCATCTAGTATGACTGAAAAAGAAGCAAGCAAGCAGACTCACTGGGGGGGGTGTAGGGGCCACAGCACTTTCAATAAGCTCCCCAGGCCAGGCACCTCCTCCAGGCTGTGGATCCCTGAGGACCACATGCTAAATCTCTTGCACCTTGGGACAGTGGTTTTTAAGCTTCTTTTTACCTTTTGTACCCTTGCTTCAAATATCAAGCTACAAGTTCCTAACAGATCAGACAGATAAACCCCAAAATACCTGATGTAAGCGTAGTGGGGAGAGTCCTTAGAAACCCTGTCTCCTTGTAGTGGTTTCTGAGAGGGCAGAGCTGTTTCCCCAAAGCTTCACAGAGCAAAGGCTTCTGGGTGTAAAATGTAGCTCAAGGCCTATTTCTTTCAGGAAATGTTAATAATGTTAACCTTTTACTAACTCAGCTTCTCCTCATTAAATGAGACTCTGCTAACATTAGAATGACTCCACCATGAAGATGCTAAAGTATAAACCCATTGCAAACTCAACCTTCCTCTCTTTACTGCCCCACTCTCACCCACACCCAGCCTAGGCATGACACCAGTCCTCCCTCTCTGCCCGGGTCTCTGCATTCTGACCATTCTGCCTCTATTCTTTAGAACCTCCTATACCTCTTGCCATCAGGAACTCTGCAGCTCTGACCTGTGCTGATTCCAGCCCTGAATCACCTGGTTATCTCTTTTTTCCATTCCTTAATTTCCCTTCCTTAATTTCTCAAATATTACTTTTTTAAAAAATGACACATCTATGTGGGTTGGCTCCATTGTAAATTCATGTTTTTAAGTCTTGACTAGAACCATGGTCCTGCACAAAAACCCACTTGGGCATCCCTTCTCTTCCCTTCTCTTCTCTTCTCTTCTCCCATGAAGGTCACATCCAACTTTACCTTCTCTCTTCAAGCTGACAACTCCCTTGCATCACTTAATGGATAACATTTCCTTCTGAATCAATAGAAAAAAAAAGATATTATCTGACATGTACTCCAATTCACCTCTACTCTTTTACTAACCTTATTAGTAAACTTTTAAATTCTGTTTTAGAAAAGATATCCTAAATTCCTTTCAAGATAATTCTTCATATGCCCCTTATTCCAGCTCCTCTCTTCTCTCTAGAATGTCCCCTGCACCATACCATCTACCTCTTTCTTTCCATTGTTCCTACCCTTAAGCAAGAAAAAAAAATACAAAAAGAAAATACAGCAAACGCCTTCATGACTCTGTGTTCCCTCTCTGTCTTTCTATTCATCTCCAAACTTTATGAAAATATTCTCAGTGGCTGTCACTACATTCTTACCTCTTGTTTACTTCTCAACTAATATAACTTTTGTTCCTTGTCCTTTCAAAATAATAATTTATTAAAAATAAGCAATCAGTCAGGCTCGGAGGCTCAGCCTGTAATCCCAGCCATTTGGGAGGTCAAGGCAAGTGGATTGCCTGAGCCCATGGGTTTGAGACCAGCCCAGGAAACTTGGTGAGACCTCGTCTCTACAATAAATAAAAAATTAGATGGGCATGGTAGCATGTGTCTGTAGTTCTGGCTACTTGGCAGACTGAGGTGGAAGGATCGCTGGAGCCCAACAGGTCGATGATGGGGTGGCCGTGAGTGTGCCACTGCACTCCAGCCTGGGCAATGGAGTGAGACTCCAACTCAAAAAAAAAAAAAAATAAGCAATCTTTTTTAAACTCCGACATATGAGTGAGAACATGCAATATTTGCCTTCTGTACCTGACTTGTTTCACTTAACGTAATGTCTTCCAGGCTCATCCATGTTGCCACTAATCACAGAATTTCATTCCAAGTAGCCAGAATTACAGGTATGCGCTACCACACCTGGCTGATTTTTTGATTTATCGTAGAGATGAGGTCTCGCTGCCCAGGCGGGTCTCGAACCCGCGAGCTCAGGCAATCCACTCACCTCAGCCTCCCAAAGGCATGGGATTACAGGCTGAGCCACTGAGCCCAGCTAGAATTTCATTCTTTTTTATGCATATGAAAAAATTGATCCCACAGCACATTTCAAGGATCACCCATCACAACCAGATGGACTTCATTCCCAGGATACAAGGCTGGTTCAATGTAAATCAATAAACATGTGATTCACATAAACATGTGTAAAACCAAGAACCGCATTATCTCATTAGATGCAGAAAAAACATTCAATAAAATCCAATATCCCTTCTTGTCAAAACTCTGAAACACCTAGGCATCAAAGGAATATTTCTCAGATAATAAGAACCATCTATGACAAATCTGCAGTCAATATGATACTTAATGGACAGAAGCTGGAAACATTTTCCCTTTAAGAACTGAAATAAGACAAAGATGCCCGTTCATTCTCACTCCTCTTATTAAACATATTACTAGAAGTCCTAGTCAGAGCAATCAGGCAGGAGAAAAAAATCAGAGGTACCCAAATAGAAAAGGAAGATGTTAGGTTATCATTCTTTGCAGATGATATGACTCTATACCTAGAAAACCCTAGAGAGTCTATCAAAAACCTTCTCACATTGATAAAGGACTTTAGTAAAGTCTCAGGATACAAAATCAATGCACAGAAAACATTTGTATTGTTATACACCAACAACAAGCAGGCTGATAACCAAATATAAAACACAATCCAATTTACAAAAGTCACACAAAAAAACCACCTTGACATCCACCTAACCAGAGAGGTGAAAGATCTTCACAATGAGAACTATAAAACACTGCTCAAAGAAATCAAGAATGACACAAACAAATGGAAAAACACTCTATGCTCATGGATTAGAAGAATCACTATCATGATGTCCATTCTACCCAAGGCAATCTACAGATTCAATGCAATTCCTGTCAAATTGCCAGCATCATTTTTCATAGACCTAGAAAACATAATATGGAAATTCACATCGAAGCAAGAAAGAGCCCAAATAGCTAAAGCAATCCTTAGCAAAAGAAACAAAGCTGGAGGTATCACACTTTCAGACTTTAAACTTTACTACAAGGCTACAGTTGCCTAGACATCATGGTACTGGTACAAGAATAGGCACACAGACCAATGGAATAAGACAGATGGTCTGAAAATAAAGCCATGGACCTTCAACCAACTTATCTTCAACAAAGCTGATGAAAACAAATGTTGGGGAAAGGAAACTATATTTAGCAAATAGTGCTGGGGAAATTAGCTAACCACATGCAGAAGAATGAATGTGGACCCCTACTATCACCAAATACAAAAATTAGTTCAAAATGGCTCATAGACTTAAATGTGAAACCTCAGACTATCAGAATCTTAGAAAAAAACTTAGGGAATACCCTCTTGGACATAGGAGTAGGCAATGAATTCATGGCCAAGTCCTCAAAAGCAAATGAAGCAAAAGCTAAGATTGACAGATGGGACCTTTTCAAACTATTAATAAAAAGTTCTTGCACAGCAAGAGAGTAAAGAGACTACCTGTAGAATGAGGGGAAAAATACTTGCAAGCTGCGTATCCAACACAGGCCTAACATCCAGGATCTACAAGGAAAATAAACAAATTGACAGGAAAAAAAGCCCTATTAAAAAGTGAGTAAAAGACATGAACAGATACTTCTCAAAGGAAGAAGTTAAAGAAGCCAACAAACATGAAAAAATGTTCAGTCTCACTAATCAGAGAAATGCAAATCAAAACTATGGAGACATATCACCTGTCACCAGCAAGGGTGGCTATTCATTAATAAGTCAAAAAATAGCAGGTGGAGAGGCTGCGGAGAAAAAGGAATATTTCTACACTGTTGGTAGGAATGTAAGCTAGTTCACCCTTTGTGAAAAGCAGTGTGGCATTTTCTCAAAGAACTAAAAATTGAACTACCATATGATCCAGCAATCCCACTTCTGGGAATATACCTAGAGGAATATAAATCACTCTACCAAAAAAACACATGCACATGTATGTTCATTGTAACACTATTCACAATAATAAAACACAGAACCCACTTAGATGCCCACTGAAAATGGACTGCGGCCGGGCACAGTGGCTCAAGCCAGTAATCCCAGCACTTTGGGAGGCCGAGGCGAGAAGATTGCCTGAGCCCAGGGGTTTGAAACCAGCTTGGGCAACTTGGTGAGACCTTGTCTCTACAATATATCAAAAAATTTTTCCGGGCATGTTAGCACATGCCTAAAGTTCTGGCTACCTGGAAGGCTGAGGTGGAAGGATAGCCTAAGCCCAGTGGGTTGACACTGAGGTGGCCGTGAGCATGCCACTATACTCCAGCCTGGGCCACAGAGTAAGACTCTGACTCAAAAAAAAAAAAAAAAAGAAAGTGGACTGGATAAAGAAAATGTGGTACATATACATGATGGATATTAAGCAGCTATAAAGAACAAAATCATGGCCTTCTGCAGCAACATGGATGCATCTAGAGACCGTCATACTAAGTGAACTATCACAGAAACAAGAACTGAATACTTCATGTTGTCACTCATAAGTGGGCCCTGGTTACTAGTCACATGAGCACAAAAGTGGGAACAACAGAAACTGAACACTTTTAAAGGAGGGAAGGAGGGAGGAGAGACAAAGGAAACACAACCACACACTGGGTATCAGGTCTACTACTGGAGGAGAGGAGGCCTGCTAGAAGCCTAAACCTTACCTGTGTGCAATTCACTTGTGTAGGAAATCCTCACATGTACCCCACAACTCAAAATAAAATAAAATAAAATGAAAGTTAATACTGGCTGGGCAAAATGGTTCACCTATATGATCTCAGCACTTTGAAAGGCTGAGGCAGGAGGATTACTTGATGTCAGAAGTTCAAGACAAGCCTAGGCAACATTCGCAAGACCCTGCCCCTATTATACAAAAATAAATAAATAATAAATAAGTGCTGATATCACACAAGCAGAGAGAATAGAATAAAATACTGGAGGCTGGGAATGGTAGCAGGGAGGGAGGTTAGAGAGAAGTTGGATAATGGGTACAAAATTACAGGTAGAGTGGAGAAATAAGCTCTAGTGTTCTATCGCACAATAAGTTGACTATAGTTAACAGTAATTGATTGTATAATTCAAAACAGCTAGAATGGAGAATTTTGAATGTTCCCAGCACAGAAAATTGATATGTGTTTGAGGTAATAGGTATCTCAATTATCTTGATTTAATATTTACACAGTTTATACATGTATGAAAATATCACATGTACGCCATAAATAAATACAATTATTCTGTATCAATTAAAATTTTTTAAGTAAAAAAATGAGAAATCTGACTTCCACACTGAGTCCTTAACACCTAGCCCAGTGACCGTCACATAGTAGATTGGATAAATATTTGTTGAAAAACAATCCTTCATGACTTGCTAATTTTCAAATACAACTGCCTTTTGTAACTAAGCCTTGTTTCCCTGTATCCTGCAGTCCAATCTCCACACATTAGTGTGAGAGACTTTTTAAAAACATGCATCAGGCCGGGCTCAGTGGCTCAGCCTGTAATCCCAGCACTTTGGGAGGCCGAGGTGAGTAGATTGCCTGAGCCCGCGGGTTCAAGACCCACCCAGGCAAATTGGCGAGACCTCGTCTCTACAATAAATCAAAAATTAGCCGGGTGTGGAAGTGCATGCCTGTAGTTCTGGCTACTTGGAAGACTGAAGCGCAAGGATTGCCAGAGCCCAGCAGGTCGAGGCTGCGGTGGCCGGGAGCGTGCCACTGCACTCCAATCTGGACAACAGAGTAAGACTCCAATACCAAAAAATAAATGCATCAAATGTGGTAGATAGACTTTAAGGTGACCTCCATGAACCTATCTTCTTGTGTTCACCCCCTTGAGTGTGAATGGAATTTGTAACTTGCTTTTAACCAACAGAACATGGCAAAGGTGGTGACAGAAGACCACTCCCATGACTGCATTATGTTATAAAAGACTATCTTGCTGGTAGCCTCTCTCTAGAGTTTTGCTCTCCTTGTTATCTTTGAAGAAACAGATCATCATGAATCCTACAGGAATAAGGAAATGAACTCTGCCACCAATCTAAGGGAACTCAGAGTGGATTCTACCTCAGCTGAGCTTCCAGATGAAAATACTGCCCAGCTGACACCTTGATTGCAGTCATGAGACCCTGAGCAGAGGGTCCAACTAATCTATAACCAGCCTCCTGACCCACAGAAATAGTGAGATAAAAAGTGTGTGTGGTTTTAAGCTGCTAGGTTTGTGTAATTTGTTATGCAGCATAGAAAATGAATATATCACATTACATCAACCCATGCTCAAACCCTCCAATGGCCTCTTACATTTAGAATAAAGCCCAAAGTCCCTTCTATAGTCTGTAAACTCTACATAATCTGGCTCCTACACCTCTCTATATTAATCTTCTTTCAGTTTACAGTTAATTCCACTGCAACCACTGTGGTCTTCATGTTTTTTTCCCAAATACTCACATCTATTTCTGCTTCAGGGCCTTTGCACATTGTTTCCCCTACCTGTAACTCTCCACTTCCAGATCTTGACAAAATTCACCCCTTCACTTCATTCAGGATACTCAAATGTTAGCTCCTCAGAAATATATGTTTACTCATTGTCAGTTTCCTGGGTTAGACTGTAAACTCCTTGGGGGTGTTATAATCAGAGAGCGAGAAGGAGACATGCCAGCAAGCCAAGTCCGAATTATGAGCCCTTTATTAATGTGCAGGTCAAGAGTAGGCTCACACCAAGAAAGCTCTTGACACTTAAGTGAAGTTTGCAACTAGCTTTTAAAGGCAAAAACTGCAAGTGGGCTACAAAGCAGGGGGTGAGGACACAAGGAAAACAGAAGGAACAATCTCTTGGATTTCAGTTAACAAGGCATACAATTACATGGAACTTGTGGCTAAGGTGTTTTCAATGGCCAGCAAGAACAGTCAGCATGATCAGCCCAGGGGAACGCAGTTATGGGTCTGTGGTCATGGGAAAGTTACCGCAATTACACGTATACAATGGGGGGGGGTCATTTTTAGATTGGGCAGACAGCTAAGATGGAGGATTTCAACAAAATGGAGTTACTTATGTCAAGCAAGTTATTGCAATTATTTTACATATTTTATTAGCTATTTCATTCCCCTGCTTAGTTGTACATGAGTCAATTCATTGACTCATTGGTTAATGACAAAGGCAAGAGTTAAGGAATGAGTACAATGCATTTAAAAAATTAATAACAGTAACCAGTAAATTGGTCTATTTTAAGCAGTTGAAACTTTACGGTTTAGCTGAGTGTTGGCGGGTCAGCCTGTGGTGTGGATGAAGTAGGGCAGTGGGTGAGAGGATTTTCAGTGTAAATGTTTGAGCAGAGTGGAGCAACGTTGTTTTTGTTGGTTTTCTTGACTCGTGAGTGATGAATTTAAGCTGGCACTCAGCTAACCTTGAGTGCTGTTGGGGTGGTGAGGATGACTTTGTAGGGTTCTTTCCAGGTCGGGGTCAGTTCTTCTTCTGGAACTTTTTGACGTAGACCAAGTTCCCAGGCAGATGACATGGTGTGGAGGACAGAGTTGGCAAGGTGGCCTGGACATTGGTGTGGACAATATTCTGGACCTGTTACAAAGACTGGACATACTTTAACAGAGATTGATTAAAAAAAAAAAAAAGAATGGGATCCTGCAACTGGGGTAACAGAGGAGGGGGTCTTTCAAACATGATTTTATATGGAGTAAACCCGCTTCATATGGGGTACATTGGGTACGGAGAAGAGCCATAGGCAGAAGATTTACCCAATTTTCACCAGTCTCTATTATTAATTTGCTTAAAGTAGATTCTAAGGTTTGGTTTATGCATTTTACCTGTCCAGAGCTTTGTGGCCAGTAAGCACAATGTCCAGTTAATGTTGAGTGCTTTACTAACCAGCTGTACTATGGACGAGGTAAAGGCAGGACCATTGTTAGAGCCAATAGAGGGAGGGAGCCCAACGTAGGAATGATTTTATTTAGTCAAAGACCTTTATTTATACAGAAAATGTATTTACCAATACCAGTAGATAATTGTACTCCGCCTGAGGGAGTTTTATTTCAGTAAAGTCTACTTTCCATTTTTCTCCAGGGGTAACTTCTTGAGCCCTGACACCGTCTGAGTCCTTGTTTTGCATTGATTTGGGCACAGGCTGGGCACATAGCAGCTGCCATTGCAGCTATGCTTTTTAAGTTATTAATATGATAAAAACAGTTTAACAGCTCAGTCATTTTAGTACCTCCCAAATGGGTAGTAGAATATAGTTGCTTTACCAAGGCATGTTTAAGGCTTCAGGCAGAATAATTTTAGAGTTCTTAATCCACCATCCAGTGGAGTGTTTGTAAGCTCCTGCTAGGTCTGCCTGTTTCTCTTTTTCCTGGGTATAGGTGAGCTGTTTGGGGAGAGAAGGAGCTGGAATGGTATTAGTTAGCGGGATAGTTAAGAGTTTAATCGCAAGTTCTGCTGCCTTTCGAGCTGCCCGATTCACCAGGTGGTTCCCAGTTGCTTCTGGAGTGTTAAATTTCTGGTGTCCCCTGCAACGAATGATGGCTACGACTGTGGGGAGCCATATAGCCTCTAGGAGGGCTAAGATTGCCTCCTTGTTTTTGATGGTCTAACCTGCAGTGGTAAGAAGTTCTTGTTCCTTATAGATTATGGCATGCACATGAAGTGTAGCAAAAGCATACCGGCTGTCAGTGAAGATGTTTACTCATTTTTCTGTTCCCCAGTGCAAAGTCTGAATCAAAGCAATTAGTTCCACTTTCTGAGCTGAGGTACCTTGAGGCAACACCTGTGACCAGATTACTTTGTGAGCCATGGTTACTGCTGTGTCAGCCTTGCGGATTCCCTTTATTACTAGGCCGCTACCAACTGTGAACAGGTCAGCATCAGCCTGGCTTAAGGGAGTATCCTGAAGATTGGGCCGGCTAGCCTGAGAGATGTCCAGCACGTCTTCACAGTCATGAATTAGCATTTCTGGATTGTTATCAGGCAGCAGAGTGGCTGGATTGAGGCACTGAGTCGGAGAGAAAGTTAGTCTTGGTTGGTCAAGCAAGAGACTCTGATATTGAGTGATATGAGCATTTGACATTCAGCAGCCAGAGGCTCCTTGGAGCAAAGTTTCATTAGCATGGGGAAGAATCAAAGCTAGGTTTTGCCCAAAAGTTAATTTATCTGCATGGCCGTGGCTGCAATGGTCCAGAGACAAGAGGGCCAGCCAGAGGCTACTGGGTTCAGTCTTTTTGACAAGTTAGTCACCGGTCTTCTTCAGGGTTCTAAGTTCTGAGTGAGGACCCTTTTTTCAATTTCTCATTGTTCATGAATGAACAAGTGAAAAGACTTGGCAACATCTGGGAGGGTTAAAGCTGGGGCTTGAGTGACAGCCATCTTTAACTTTTGAAACACTTGTTCCTCAGTAGCAGTCCATTGCAGAGCTGGTCTCCTGCTGTGGCAGTGTATAGAGGTTTGGCAATTTCAGCAAAACCAGGGATTCATAACCAGCAATACCCTGCTGCCCCCAGGAATTTCCATATCTGTTTTTTTGTGGTTGGTGTGGGAATTTGAAGAATGGCTTTTTTCCAGGCTGAGGTCAGAGCTTGTTTACCCTTTGTTAGCTGGTATCCCAGGTAGGAGACCTCAGCTGAGCAGAGCTGTGCCTTCTTCACTGAGACAAGAAGGCCAGCCAGAGGCTACTTCAAACAGCTGAGAAATATTAATACCTGCAAAATCCTCCAGTTTCTGCAGCTTTTTTTTTTTTTTGGATTGTCTGGAGCCACCTGAGCCACAAATGCCAAGATAATAGCTCAAAAGGGGTATAGGTTAACACCCCTGGAGATTCCTCAGGTCTCTGGACAACCTTGGTGGTTTTAGAAAGATTGATAGGTTTCTTGGCTGCCCCCTTCAAATCTGCTAATAGAGCTCAATGATAGGTATTTAATGCCCTGGACCCAGTTGAAGTGTTAGGGTCCCAGTCAAGACGAGAGGAGGGAAAACTTTATTTAACATTTCCTGGTTTTTTCCCTGAGTACCTGCAGCTGAGGCTAGAACAGACTTCCTAATGCATTCTTGCTTCTCAGAAGTAAACAAAGTTATATAGAGCTGCTGACAATCGTCCCAAGTGAGGCGATATGTGCACATAATTAATTTCATTAAAGAAATTAAAACCTGTGGTTTTTCTGAGAACAGCAGGTTCTGAGTTTTTAATTATATAAATCAGAGGTTGAGAACGGAATATATATCAGGAAGGGTCACTCGTCTTGATCTGCCTCCTGCAAAACTTCCCGTAGGGGAAGAAGGAGAGCCGAATTGGTCCGAGAGCAAAGACAGGTAGCCAAAAGTGGAGAAAAGACAAAGTCATCAAGGTTAATTTTTACCTAGAGCAAGCACTTTCCAGGACATAGCCTTTATTTTTTTTATCATTGTGTTAGGGTTTAAGAACAAGATAAAAATGGCTTTTGGCTCTCGGTTTGTTCATTTTCCTATTCCTGTTTTTGGAAATATTCTTATGATCCTGGAAAATGGGGTGAAAATCAGTCTTCTGTAACTACTTCTTGTTGGAGTGGGCCATAGAGATTTTTTAAAAAATTTATTTCCAAAGGTATGAATAGGAAACAGTAAGACTTTAATCGACTATTACTTGGATTTAATAAAATATCAAGTGAGAGCATACACAAAATTATTTAGCAAGCAATGATGAAAAGGCTATTGTCCCAGAAACAATAATGGAAAGTGAAAGTAGTCCTGCAAAACACTTGCATGACTAGCCAAAACCTTTAATTTATCAACGTAAGTTGAAACAATTTCCTGTAAACCATTTACAGCTGTACTTTAACAAGGAAAACAGCCACCTTGACAAAGTCTGAAGAAAAATTGAAAACATTAAGGACATGCAATTAGGTTGCAGCCCAAATGGAGAACTTAAAACAGGCAAACATTGGCAAGTAATATTTTTACAATGATTGATTAAACTCAGGTTATTTTGTTATTTATCCTATGTTGGATTGATAATCCTTTCCTAGTAGGAGATTTTGAAGTCCATAAGCAACTTGGCAGTGAAAAGCATTGTAGCTGATTACAAACTACTGTCAGTAAAATTAATTTACCTGGCGTGCAGGCAATTCAGAAGGGGGTGAGGTAAGGGTGGTTCCTGAAGCTTGTTTCTTTCTTCCCCCTTATGTTGTTTAAAGGAGAGAATTCTTTGTTATACAGTCCAGGGGACTGACAGGTTGTGAATTCTATGAACCCATATTAAATGACAAACAGACAAACAAATCCCAATGACAAGCAAGACATGTCCGGACCAAGTGAGAAGAGTCACCGATCCCTGGCATAGCCTCAGGGCAGAAAACCAGAAGGCTCTGTTCAGCCAACATCTTGGCCAAATGAATAGTGTCCAAAGGGTGGCCTCGTCAGTCCATGACTCCCTTAAACAGAATTGTGGCCACAAGCAAAACAGAACAGACTCTTACTGGTAAACAGAACAAACTCGTATCTCCTAGAAATATAATCAGAAGTTAAAGTGTTCCCAAACAAAAGTCAGAAATCAAAACAGATATCAAAAATCAGAACTGCAACCGGGCTCGGTGGCTCAGCTGTAATCCCGTGCTTTGGGAGACTGAGGTGAGTGGACTGCCTGAGCCAGTGGGTTCGTGACATGCCTGGGCAACTTGGTGAGACCTCATCTCTACAATAAATCAAAAAATTAGCCGGGTGTGGTAGCATGCACCTGTAGTTCCAGCTACTTGGAAGGCTGAGGCAGAAGGATTGCCAGAGCCCAGCAGGTCGAGGCTGCGGTGGCCGGGAGTGGCCATTGCACTCCAGTTTGGGTGACAGAGTGAGACTCCAACTAAAAAAAAAAAAATCCGAACTGCAACTGAGACTCCTGGTCTACCAATTTCCTGGGTCATCAACCAGAGTCTAAGGGGTGGCCTCATCAGGTTCCGACTTCCTTATCAGAGTTATGGCCATGAAACAGAAACAGAAACAGATTCTTACCTCCTGGGAGGATGCAGATAAACTCAGGTTCTTTTGAGGCTGTCAGCTACCAGCAGTCATTCCAACTCCCTCCGAGTTGGATGAGAGGTTAAGGGACCTGAGAATCTCAGGAGGCACCTCCCCTGTACCTCTCTCCTCCCAGCCGGGGAGGGCTGGAGCGAAGTGACTGCTTGTGCTGGCAGATGGATTTTCTCGCTGGGACCTCCAAGTGTTATGACTAAAGTGCAAGAAGGAAACATGCCAGCACGCCACGTCCGAATTATGAGCCCTTTATTAACGCATGGGTCAAGAGTAGGCTCATGCCAAGAAAGCTCTTGACATTTAAATGAAGATTGCAACAAGCTTTTAAAGGCAAAAACTGCTAGTAGGCTACAAAGCAGGGGGCGGGGGTATAAGGAACTAAAAACAAAAGGAACAATCTCTTGGATTTCAGTTAACAAGGCATACAATTACACGGAACTTGTGGCTAGGCAGTTCTCAATAGCCAGCAAGAATGGTCATCATGATCAGCTCAGGGGAACACAACTGTGGGTCTGTGGTCATGGGAACGTTACAATAATTACATGTATACAATGGGGGAGAGGGTCATTTTTAGGTCAAGCAGACAGCTAAGATGGAGGATTTCAACAAAATGGAGTTATTTATGTCAAGCAAGTTATTGCAATTATTTTACATATTTCATTAGCTATTTCAGTGGCAGTAACATATTGGTTTCATTTTAGAACAATGCCTGGTACTGAATGAGCAATCAAGCAATATTTGTTGAATTAATGGATAATTATTCTACTGACCTACCTGAAGGCTTCAGCATTATTTATGACATCCTTGATCCTTGAAACTTCACCATTTTAATATTATCTGAGTTCTCTTCTACTTCTCTGAATAATTAACAGTCTTCCTTGTTTGCCACTTCTTTTCTCCCAAACAGTCATAGAAGTTCTGTGACAGTTCCTCAAAAAATTAAAAAATATAATTACCTGTGACCCAGTAATTCCACTTTTAGGAAAATACTGTACTAAAAAGAATCAAAGGGAGGGACACAGATAGTTACACACTTGTGTTCATGACAGCATTATTCACAATAGCCAAAAAGTAGAAACAATCCATGTGTCCATCAACAGATAAGTGAATAAAGAAAGCATAGTATATACATAAAATTGAATATGATTCAGCCTATACATAGAAGGAAATTCTGACACATGCAACACATAGATGAATCTTGAGAATGGTATGCTAAATGAAATGGGCCAGCCACAGAAAGAATAAACACTCTATGGTTTCATTTATTTGAGGTTCTTAGAGTAGTCAAGTTCATAGAAAAAGGAAGCAGAATGGGAGTTGTCAGGAGATGGATGGGGAAATGCGGAGTTATTGTTTAGTGGGTACAGTTTCCATTTTGCTAGATGAAGAGAGTTCTGGAGATGGATGGTGGTGATGGTTGTACAACAATGCGAATGTACTCAACGCTACTAAACTGTGAACTTAAAATGGTTAAAATTGTAAATTTTATGTTATATGTGTTTCACCACAATTAAAAATAAATAAATGAATAAAAATCAATTATGGGTAAAAGATACATTCAAAATACAAAATATATCAATGAATTTTAGTGTACCGAAAGTTCACTGATATTGTTTCAGATTCTACATTACAATTAATCTTTTTAAATGATCATTTGTTTAGTTTTATGAAGACGCAAAGAATATTTATAATTATCCAGAAGGTTATTTAAATACACTTCTTTTTGCAGTTACATGTCTATGTGAAGCCAGATTTTCTTCATACACTTTTACATAAATCAACAGATTAAATGCAAAGCAGATATGAAAATCCAACTGTCTTTTATTAAGTCAGACATGATAGATACTTGCAAAAAAAAAAAAAAAAAAAGTAAAATAATGCCACTCTGCTTACTAAGTTTTTTGTTTTGGGAAATACAGCCAACCAAAAAGTTTGAAAACAACTGACTTAGACAACAACATTACAGAGGATAAAGAATTTAATTCTCCTTTTCTGACTCTTCTGCTGTAGAAAGATTGCAGTTTTAATTAATGGATAGAATTTAAATAATCTCTTTCTGGGGGTCAGAAGTCTGAAATTAGTGCTGTTGGGATAAAATCAAGGTGTCAGGGCTGTACTTCCTTCAGAGTGAGGGCTAAATCTGACCTTTTTTTCTCTTATCCAAATTCTGACTCAAAGGCTTGGGGAATCATGCCTGATAAGGACTCATCCGGCAGGGTTTTATTACCCTATTACCCTATATCCTAAAGTTTGTTTTCCAGTATGACTCTGGCATAACATCACATAACAAGTAAAAAGAAAATCAAGTTATTCTATGACCCTGAAAAACTGTCTCTTAGAGATTCCCAGACTCCAAAGAATCTTGTAAGACACTTATCTATCCTCTCTGAAGTCTACCACATATAGGACTTCATCTACATATCAACAAGCCTGGAGATCCCCCCCAACCCCCTTTATCTCACCAAAACATCTCCACTACTGATTTCCAAACTCCTTAGATAGGGATTACAAATTACCAGTGAAGAAATCTTTGAATCTTTGAATCTACCTATGACCTGCAAGCCCTCATTTGAACATGCCCCTCCTTTCTGGGCCAAACAAATGAAAATCTCACATGTATTGATTTCTGTTTTCCTGTAACTTTTGCCTTTCTAAAATGCATGAGGGGAGCCCCCCAACATAGAATTTATTTATAATAAATTGTGTATTTATTCTTACATATTTAAACTTTAGTCACCTTCAAAGTACTCTTCGTTTGATGCGATATACTGATCCAGACGTTTTCCACTGCTCAAAACAGTTCTGAACTCGGCAATTTTGATGACTTTTAGTACTTCTGCCAGCTTTTTTTGTTTGTTTCACTTCTTTCACATTGGCAAAATGTTTCCCTCTGAATATTTTTTTCATCTGGGAAACACAAAAAAAGTTGCTTGTGCTGAGATCCAGGGAATAGAAAAGGTCATGTCGTTTTTGGTCAAAAACTGCTGAACACTCAGCACAGTGTGGACAGGTGTGCTGGTAAATCGTCCATCATGAAATAGGCAAAGGCATTGAAAGACTTTCCAAAAAAAAATTCACAAAATCCAAATGCAGACTATCACAACAATGCTAGCTGGTACACTGATGCCAATGAATTCCTAGAGCACTTATCTAGTGGAGGAAGCCCGTAGTACAAGGGACCTGTCCTCCAAAGGTAAATTCCGATTTTGTCAGGGGTTCCCTCTCATATGTAACCAAGCCATCATTGAACCACAGTGGGCATACATTCTCAGGATCTCCTGAGGATGGGCACTGCCAGGTTTAGGTCATCAAGTCTGGTTCAGAATAAACCATCTTTTACAGAGTTTAGCATCTTTTTGTCAACAAGCGCCTTTAGGGGAAAATCTGTTTCTTGCTTCTCCCAGCTCCGACAGCAGCCACATTCCTTGACCTGTGACCACATCCCTCCAATTTCCTCCTCCATCTTCATGTGAACTTTTCTGTGTAAAATCTCTCGCCACCTCTCTCATAAAGACACATATGATTGGGTACCATTCTTTTACTTTATGGGTTGAGGAATCCTTTTATAATTATATTAATTGAATCTTCTTTTATGAAGTTCAAACACACTGTCAGTAAGAAATATTTGATTTGTTCACAATATGCTTTATGGTTGCTTTTCAGGTATTTTCTTTTTTTATTGTTTATTATTATTATTACATATATTTTTTTGAGTTGGAGTCTCACTCCATCGCCCAGGCTGAAGTGCAGTGGCACACTTACAGCCACCCCAGTGTTGACCAGCTGGGCTCCAGCAATCCTTCTGCCTCAGCCTTCCAAGTAGCCAGAACTACAGGTGCATGCTGCCACGTCTGGCAAATTTTTAAATTTTATTTATTGTAGAGAAGAGGTCTCACCAAGTTGCCTGGGCTAATCTTGAGCCCCCCGGCTCAGGCAATCCATTCCCAAAGTGCTGAGATTATAGGCTAAGCCACCGAGCCTGGACTTTTCTTTATTATTTTTATTTATTTTTTATGTTTTATTTTTTGAGTCAGGACCTCACTCTATCACCCAGGCTGGGCATGCAGTTACAATCTCAGCACACTGCAACCTTGGCCTCCTGGACTCAGCCTCCAGATTCTTCCACCTCAGCCTCCTGAGTAGCTGGGACTACAGGCATGCACCACAACACCTGGCTAATTTTTTGATCTTTTTTTTTTTTTAAGAGATGAGGTCTCGCTATGTTGCCCAGGCTGATCTTAAACTCCTGTACTCAAGCAATCCACCCACCTCAGTCTCCCAAAGTGCTGGAATTACAGCCGTGAGTTACTGCACCTGGCCATTAATTAATTAATTAATTAATTATAGTCTTATCTTCATTCATAATAAAAGGATACTGGTAAGGGTATGGGTTCTGGAACGCAACTACCTGGGTTTGAACCTTAGCTCCATCAATTCTAAGTCATGTGCCCTGAGGGAAAGTTAGTTGTTCTTTTCCTTCCCTCACCGGTACAATGGAGATAATAAAATCCTGCCATTTAGGATACCAAGTTAGGATCGTTGTGAGCAGTGAATAAGACCATACTTGTAAAAAACCTACAATAGTACCTGGTACACAGTAAGCATTATATGTTAGTTATTATTATATGAACAAGGTTCCCAAGAGGAAATTGAATATGACTTAAGGATTAGTTCATTGAAATTGGAATTGATACCACTAACATGACTGATATGCAAGAAGGATTTTAGCTATTAAAGAAGTCACAAGGCACTGGGACCTTGGTACCCTTCAAGATATTACTTTGCATTTTATTTTTATTTTTTATTTTTTTGAGTTGAAGTTTCACATTTGCCCAGGCTGAAGTGCAGTGCCATGGTCACAGCAATCACAGCTCATGGTAGCCTTGACCTCCTGAGCTCAGGCAATCCTCCCACCTCAGCATCCCGAGGAGCTGGGTCTACAGGCATGCACCACCATACCCAGCTAATGTTTTTTTGTTTGTTTTATTGTTGTTGTTGTTTTCAGAGATGAGGTCTCACTATGTTGCTTAGGCTGGTCTTGAATTCCTGGGCTCAAGCAATCTTCCTCCCTCATGCTGGGATAACAGGCATGAGTAACAGTGCCTGGCCATCACTTTGCATTTCCACAGTAGAATTCAAACCTGTTTTTCAGAAGTTCTTGGAACCTTGCAGTTGTGTCCCAGTCTGCCCAGGGCATCCTGCACACCCCGAGGCAGTTTCTCTGAACAGTCTCCAAAGTCAGCCAGGTCACTGTGAAAGTTTTTTTTTTTTTTCCTTGTCCTCTTTAAGTACAGCTCTTTCTGAAAATGAATAATATATATTTACAGAGGAAAAATGACATGTTTTCTGTGAATAGCTACATCATTTTTATTCTACTTCCTGTTTCCACCATTTGGAGTATTTATAAAGTTTTCCATTTGATCCTTTTTTGGGGGCAGACTGCTTGTTTGGAAAAGTGGAGGAACAACAGCTAAATAAAATGGAGCTCCCGGGAACCGAAGCTATAAACAGTCTCATCAGCACTGCCCTCCTGCCCAGGGGTGGAACGAATCGTATCTTGGTTGGGACTCAAGGGAACAAGACTTTGAAGTGGCATAAAGAGCAGCCAGTATGCAGATCCAGCACACAGGCCTGAGCGGGGCAGAGACACAGAGCACAGGGGGATTTCTGCTCTTGCCTGGAATTCATTTGCAGTCATTACCTTGTGTGTGAGAAGAGCAAAGGCAGTTGCCCAGAAAACGGAGGATGGAAAATCAGGGTTATCACAGACTATTAAAAAGTTCTGTGGTTTCTATCCAAAGGGATCCGGAAAGGGAAGCCTCTTAAAAAGCTGTCTCCAGATAGTCTCCAAAGAGAACCTATTAGCAGAAATCAAGTCCTAAATAATATGAGCAGTGAAGTGACAAAAAGCCACAGGATAAAGGGAGAACAGTGACTGTTGGACAGCAAATTTGAGGGTGCTTGTCTCAGGGACTTTGCTGACAGCCTGTTTCTCAAGGCACAGTGGCTTTCTGTGCCTGGAACAAGTGATTCAGTGCATTTCCCAGAATGATTTTTCAAGCTGGCTTCTTTGCTGAATCTGAGACCCAACCCGTCCGTTTATAACATGTTAATTTCAGGGCAGAGTGAAAGCCACCGATCCAAGCTAGCCCAGAACCAAAATAGAACACACTAATGCAGGATGGTTTTGAGTTTTCCTTCTCAAAGCCCCTTCTGGCTAAAAAGCACGCCCTTAGCTTATGATTCCTCAAAGGAAAATGCCTGATTTTATTGAAATCTCTGTGTGTTACATCATGAGACACAGTGCTTGGTTCCTTTCTTTGTTGCTTACATTTAATCTGACCTTTCAGAAAAAAATACCTCTGGAGTTGGCTCCCAACCCCATCACCATGGAAGAACAAGTGCTGAGGCCACTCTTGTTAAGTCACGCAATGCTGAGGCACTTGATCATCACAATTTATTTTCCTTTCAAAAATACTTCCACGGATGGGTTGCACTGAGGCAATTGGAGGTGGTCTGACCTTCCCAGACTGCTCAGAAGGAGAGTCCCTGTTAAAGGTGAACATGTCATGTGAGGTTGGAGTAATGACTGACAACATGAATTGCCCCAGGATAGAGGAACTGGAGGGATATGAAAATTCTTCACAGGCAGCTCTCAAAAAGGAGCAGAATATGCCACAAAAATCACCTTCAAAATGCATAACTAGCAAGAATGGTGTTGGAAAGGATTTCCAAAGCCAAAAATAAACAGGTGTTTGCCTGTGCTCAGGTATTCTACTAGCAAGTACGTGAAAAGCACACTAATGCTCCCCTTAAGATTTTATTCAAATGAGTAGTATAAAGTCACAGCAAAGTATTTAGTCCTATTAAGTAATTCAGTCATTTATCATAGTAAAGGGAAGGGAATTGGGGTTAACATACTTCTAAGCATTTCATTCAAGGGAGAAAGATGAGGGAAAACACATAATATATCTTAGGAATAGTAATGTCCTGTTACTGTTAAAAACTGCTGGGACCTCATTAGAGCCTATAAAAACATCATCTGTAAGTACTGAAAGGCAATAAATCTTCAATGGCCAAAAAAGAAAGTGGGCAAAGGGAGGAAAAAGCAAGAGGGAAGAAAACGAGGGAGAGGGGAAAGAAGAAAATGATACACAGAAGAAAATTGCCATCTATCTTTTGGTTTTCTCACCAAGTGAGGAGCCAGCAATGTCTGTGGTTGCCTGCCAACTGGCTCTCAAAACCAGTGTGTGAATTCGGTGGCTTGACCGGAGCCAACCAGGTAGGAAACTAGCTTAAATATTTAAAGTAATTATCAACAATTAATGAAAAGTCAAGGATATATTTTTTCTCTTCTTTTTTTCATACTATAACCTCACAGCGATCTCTGTTCCTTCCTTGGACATGGAAATTCCTTTTCATAAACTTTATCCTGTGACTAAAGTTGAGCCAGTTCTACGTGGTGGAGCAGATACTTTACAGTAAAGGTTCAGGTTGCTCATGTTGAACTAAGCATTGAACCTCTATCCATTGCTATTGGCACAGGGCCGAGGAGCATCTTCCAGGCCAAATGCCTTTACAAGATCACAGGGACTGCACAGTTCATTTGTTCTCTTATGGGATTGAAAAACAGTCATGGATAATAAGTAATCTGGCTCTTTTTGCAAAAAGAAAAAAATTACATCTTCAGCAGTGAGCTGTGTGGGAAGTGTAGACCGTCAGAACCTGCACAATAATCATGTGAACAAAAAATTGTCAGCAGAGAAAGAAATCACTTGATAAGCAGAGAGTATACTATATTCTGTGTTCCATAAATGATGATCCTTTTTGTATAAAAGAGATGAGTTGACTTCTCAATGGCCAATCTGTGTGATGATGTTCCAAATCCTTCAATATCTGAGCAGCTTTCATGTCTGGATAGCAAAATATGCTTACCTAGCTTGTACTTTTTTATTGTCCATGGATCATTTTTTAAACATTTAACACTTCTCTAAATATGTATACACTGCTTTCATAAACTTAACTGTTGAATAAAAAGCTAAGTTATTAAATAAAAAGCTATGAATTTAGCAAATTTGACTCCAGTAAACATTTCAGCATTTATAAAAATTAATAGGACTCTTCCAAACATTCAATGGGTATCAGTCTTTTTTTTTTTTTGAGTTGGAGTCTCACTCGGTCGCCCAGACTGGAGTGCAGTGGCCACTCCCGGCCACCGCAGCCTCGACCTGCTGGACTCCGGTGATCCTTCCGCCTCAGCTTTCCAAGTAGCCAGAATTATAGGCATGCACTACCACGCCCGGCTGATTTTTTAATTTATTGTGGAGATGAGGTCTCACCTGCCCAGGCGGGTCTCGAACCTGCAGGCTCAGGCAATCCACTCACCTCAGCCTCCCAAAGGCGCGGGATTATAGGCTGAGCCACCGAGCCCGGCGGATATCAGTCTTTTTATGTAAGGAAATACAATGATCACAATGAATTCAAGACAGATCTATACATTTATGCCCCAGCTGGTTCACTAGTGAATCTTTGGTTCACAAAAGATTTCATTCCATGAATTTAAATTTGCTTCTCTATTATTATTCTTATTTGTATTCTAATTGATTTCTAGAAATACAAATTTCACTCATTTAGTCAAGTAAGTCAGAATTACCTTATTAGTCTAGCCATGGTTCAGATATGAGTTTGAGACTGAAGACAGTATTTATGCAGCTTCCAAATAAATTGTTGCCAAGTCACTTGTTGCAGTTGTACTTGATCTATTACTTCGTCAGAAATCCTCCCGATCATTGGTTTTGAAAAATTTGATGTATTTTGACCTTTCGTGACCTTAATCATCTTTGCGCTTATTTATCGTCTTATATTTATTGAATATCCAGTACAAGTTCATTTTTTAGTTCTTGTTCTGAGTAATACCTGGTCTGGTGTACTTACTGTCAAAATCCCTGGTTGACTTGGGTAACTGAAACACTGTAATAGTTCTTTACCATCAACCATTAAGATACATAATATTGACATAAAGATGTCAGTAAAAACCTAATAGCCAACCTTCATCTAGCTTTGCAGAAAGCTAGGATGGCACAACTCAAATGGGATCCTTTACACCTTTATGGCCCTAGGCCTGCCTGTCTCTTCTACCTTCCTCTTTACATGTAGACCTGGTTGAATAGGTGCAAGATGAAAGTGAATAAGCAGAATATTTCCCAAAGAAATTGAGGAACCCAGAAAGGATCTCTTTTGGATACACTTCCTTTTAAATTTGACTTTGTGTGCATTGTTTAGATTAAAGACTAGTACCAACTAATTATCATTATGAAGCTTTGCCATCACCTGGCTTATTATTTCAGGACAGTGGTTCTCTAATTATGGTCCCCAGACTGGCGGCATCACCTGGGAACTTGGAAGAATTTAGAATTCCCTGGCCATGGGGCAGTTTTGTCATGCTCACAAATAACCCACTCTAAAAAAGATGTTATGTATATGTGATGAAGATGGAAAGTGTCTGTTCAGTCAAGTTGCAGGACCAGGATTTAATTGAGAAAAATGACACTCTACTTGATCAAACTACAACCTACATCAAGAAGAATGAGTCTCAAAATAGAGAAATTGTGTAGGAAGCAAGGGAATGGGGAGAAGAGGAGTCTATTCAACAGATGATGAATTCTGGATACCAACAAATGCAAGTCTCTTCTGTGCAGGGACCCTCAACTGTTCCCTTTTTGCCCTATCCAAGCTGGTCATGCTGCTGGGGAAATCCTGCAATGGTACAGATAAGTTCCACTATGAATTTTCCATTTTCAGCCATGGTTGGGTCACAAGTGAATGCTAACATCTTCCTGCTTATCTTTAGTCTCATGGCTCCTCCGTCTTCCAAGGAAGCTCTTTCCTGTGGTTTTGCTGTACCGGAAACTCATCACCCCACCACCTGGCCCTCTACACTCAAAAACGACCCTGCCCCACTTCAAAGAGAAAATAATCATCAGATCCAAAGTCCTCAAATTTCTACCATAAAACATACATATTTAACCTGCAAACATAGTCATCCTTGCTTCTTCTTCCCTGCTGAATTGAAACAGTATTAGAATAATGCTAATACTTCACCTGTGTGCCGGAGCCCACCCCTGCTGTGTCCAAAGAATTTCCCCTCGTGTCTACCCCCTCTCTCCTTTTCCTTCACCATCTTCTTCTGTATAGGCTCATTTCCAATGGCATATGAATATACTCAAATCCCTCTTACTTTAAACAAAAACCACTCTTAGTCCCATAGATTGCCCCTGTCTACTTTTATCCCTCCAACTACTTGGTATTCTGGTATGAATCCTAGGGAGTCTCTATGTTAATAGAGTCAATTCACAAAGTTCTGCCAAGGAAATATCTTATTGTCTAGACCCCTCATTCCAAACTGTTCTATGGAATTTGTTCTTGTCCTCACCTGGAAGGAAGACTGGACAAACACCGGGGTTGTAAGAATATTCAAGAATAGGCTGTGGTGTGTTTATTCCATCATAATCAAAACTGAACTTGATTTAAAGCTTCTCTCCTCTCTCAGCCTTACCATGGACACTTTGTGTTGGGTGGGGTCCATCTACTCAGCTTCTAAGCTCTGTGCTTCTATGCTGTTCCCTTTCCACAAATCCTTCTCCAGTTTCTTTTGAAGGAAAGGCAGGGCCAGAGAAGGTCTTATTTGATAGGCAGTGCCTTTCTGCTCTCTAGTCTTGGGAACGTTCAAAACTGACTCTTGTCTTTAATTACATGTGTGGATTCTTCGGCCACTTTCCACATGAGTCTCTCAAAAATAGCTCCATACTCCCTTTGTTTAGCTACTTCCCAGTAACTCCTAGCTTCTGATGGGCCAGTTGACATAGACTCTCTTTCTGTGAGGGCCTCTGGCCCTACTGACTGTCCTCTTAGGTAAAGACCTCTTAAACATAACTCCAGACATTTATCGCCATCAGTATGGTGGACTAGAGACCCTAATTGGCCCAGCCTTGATTTCAGAAAAGGAAAATAAATGAAATCTGAATAAACATGAAACAAAAGAAAATAACATTTTAATAAGTTAACATGCTGATAATAAAGTGAGGTGTCTATTTACTTTGAAATGTAGAAGCGGCCCAAGTATGGTGGCTTACACCTGTAATCCCAGCACTTTGGGAAACTGGATGGGAGGATTGTTTGAGCCCAGGAGTTCAATGCAGACTTGGGCAACATAGAAAGGCTGCATCTTTACTTAAATGTGGAAGCAGAAATTTCCAGTTTAAAAGTAAGACAATAAGCCTGGGAACCATGGAAAGTAAGATCCAAACCAGTCTTCACCTGGTTTGGAACTCTGATGATCTTTTGTTTCCATTTGAGAACTACACAGTGGCATGGGAAACAGGAAATTAAGCCCACCCAAGGTGGAGAGACTATCACATAAAGTGAAGCCAGTAACATCTATAGCCTTGGGTTAAGGGTAAATAGGAAACAACCTGGCAAAGAAAGGGAATATAAGGAACATACCTATCTTGAGAATTCTTAACTATAGTCCTATTCATATGGGTTTCCAAACAATACACACTATATTTGTGTTTTGAAAAAACCGAAAATTTAACTCAAACTGGTCCCAATTTGGTCATGCCCTCAGTCTATGGGTAGAAGAAATCTCATATACAGATGCTCCCCAATTTATAATGGGGTTACATTCCAATAAACTCATTACAAATTGAAAATATCATAAGTCAAAATGCATTTAATACACCTAACCTATCAAACGTCATAGCTTAGGCCCGCCTACCTTAAACATGCTCAGAACACTTACCCTTAGACTGCAATTGGGCAATTGGCAACATAGTACATTGTAGCTTATTGGTATTTACCTTAGACTCCTCATCTGATTGCTTGACTCACTGGGAGCTTCTGCTGCCCAGCATTGGGAGCAAGTATCATAAGGCTTTCGAGACCTCATCTCCACAATAAATCAAAAAATTAGCCGGGCATGGTAGCGCGCACCTGTAGTTCCAGCTACTTGGAAGGCTGAGGCTGAAGGATCGCCGGAGCCCAGCAGGTTGAGGTTGCGGTGGCCAGGAGCAGCTACTGCACTCCAATCTGGGTGACACAGTGAGACTCAAAAATAAATAAATAAATAAATAAGACTTTCGACTGAATGAGTATCACTTTTCATACCATGGTAAAGCCCCAAAATTGTAAGTCAAAGCATCCTAAGTCAAGGACCATATGTATTCTCAAAAGTAACCCAACCTCAAGACAATCTCAAATAGTTTCAACAGATAAAGTCTGAAGAAACATAAACACAGAAGGAAACAAGGAACCATGAGCCTGAAGCAGCAGAATACAAGTACACATGCACATAGACGTTCATGCATGTTGCAATTGGGTCCTCTGGAAGCCACCACCAAGCCAGAATTTGGAATACAAGGTGTTAGTAGGATTAGCAACTGTGAAAGGGTGGGGGAGAAATCAAGATTAGGCAGAAGGAGAAGTTAAACTGTAATGCAGCTATGACAAAACCTTGCCCAATCCAGCAGCAGAGTGCACTGGTGAGAGTACTGCCCATCAGAGGTGTCCTACACCAGGCCAAAATGGCTCACCCTTGATTTTCAATATAGAAATTATCAAACAGAATGTAAAATAATTATTCTTTTCAATAAATATTTTATTTCTTTAGAGTTTTGAAAATGACTGAGCATGGTTGGGCATGGTGGCTCACACCTGTACTCCCAGAACTTTGGGAGACTGAGGCAGAATTATTTGAGTCCACGAGTTCAAGACCAGTCTGGACAACATAGCAAGACCAGTCTGGACAACATAGCAAGACAAAAAAAAAAAAATCAAGAAATTAGCCAAGCAGGGTGATGCGTGCCTGCCTCTAATCTCATCTATTTGAGAGGCTGAGGTGGAAGGATCTCCTGAGCCCAGGAGGTCAAGACTGCAGTGAGGTATCAGTGAGACCTTGACTCAAAAAGGGAAAGAAAAAAAAAAAAAAGGAAAAGAAAAGAAAAGAATCAAGCACATTTGTAAAGACAACCAAATTTGTAAAGTAGAACCTCTATAAAAATTATAATATTCAAGTTTAAAATTGTGTTAGACATGTTAAACAGCAGATTAAGCACAACCAAAGAAAGAATTACTAAACTAGAAAATAGACATAAGAAATCATCCAAAATGCAGCCCCAAGAAACAAAGAAATGGAGGAGAGAATGAAAAAAATGTAGCATATGTTTGGAGTTCAGTAGGAGATAAAAGGGGGAACGAAGAAGGGGCAGTATTAAATAAAACAATAATTGAGAAATTTCCAAATTTGTTGAAATAGTCAAACCATCAGGATAAGGAAATCAAATTAATTTCTTGTGGGATAAATAAAATAAATGCAAATGTAGATGTGTCACTTTTAAACAACTAAAGAACATTAAAGATAAACATTAAACTGAAGAAAATTAAAGATAAAGGGCTCCCAATAATAATTAATAAGAATATGACAACCCAATAGAAAAATGGGCAGCCAACTTGAACAGGTATTTCACACATCAGAAAATTCAAATAGGCAATGAACATATTTTTAGATGCCCAGATGTATCAGTAATCCAGGAAATGGAAATTAAAATCACAATGAAATACTACTACACTAGATTGTCAAAAACTATTAAGTCTGATAGCACCAAATATTGACTGAGATATGAAGCAACTGGGACTTAAATACATTGCTCTTGGAAGTGTGTAGATGTTATGGAAGATAAGAATAGAGGAATCTCTTCAAATTGCTAGGCTTGGGATAGCTGAAATTGAAGAATGAGAAGGAGTTGGTCAGACCAAGTAATTCCAAGCAGAAAACAATCTGTGGAAGAGCCTGAATGATAAATAGCTTGGCATGTAGGAACTGAAAAACAGCCAGGCTGCATGGCAGAGGAGTGAGGGGCATGTGGCCAGAATAGCCCAAAATCAGATGAAAGAGATAGGCAGGCTACCCTAAGGACTTTGATTATTATCCAGTGACTCATGGGAAGCCATTCAAGGGTTTCACAAGCAAGGTAGTAACGTTATCATATTTGCATTTCTCAAAGATTACTCTGGCCAATATTAGGAAAATGGGCTAGGTGCATGTATGTGTGAGTATAAGAGTGAACACAGGGAAATAACCTAGGAGCCTTTTGCAATAATCCAGGTGACTAATAATTGATAGCACAGTCTATGGGGCACAGATAAAGGGCTCCCACTAATAATTAATAAGAATATGACAACCCAATAGAAAAATGGGCAGCCAACTTGAACAGGCATTTCACACATCAGAAAATTCAAATAGGCAAATGGGAAGATTTGAATATTTAGGAAGTAAATCAGTAGACCTTGGTGATGGTTTAGATGTGATGGTGAGGAAAAAGGAAAGTGTAAAAGATTACTACTGATGTCTGGGACCAGGCTTGCAAAATCAGCTACACCGTGGTGCCACTCACTCAGATAGAAATTCCTGGAAGAGAACAAGACTGAGTGTGAGGCAGAGAGAGATTATTAGCTCAATTTTGCATGCATTGATTTTGAGGTGCTTACTTTGCCTCCAGGGGACATGTAAAGAATGCATTTCATGTGTAAGTTTGGACCCAGTGGTGTATGGGACCAGCTCTCACTGGTATGTATCTCTTCCTAACTCTGCATTCGGCGGTAGTATGTCAGTAGCTTCCGGTTGGCCATGGTGAGAATAGTTGCACCATGGAAACTGGCAAATGTGACAATTTAACATGTGGTGTTTTTTCCCTCCTTTGGAGAATTGGTTGTTAAACATTGACCAGCAAACCACTCTTTGGATCACAGAGTAGTCTGGAATTGAGATACAAGATTTGGGAATAGCTGGATGGCAGCTGGAGACTCACAGCTGTGCTGCATTAAGCATCAACTCATTTTTCACACCAAGCTGAAAGTCTTAACAGGGAATCTGTGCATGCCATCCCCATAAAACTGCCTCTTATTGATACATAAATGGCTGCCAGGCAGGTCAGACAGGTTGGGGATAATTTTATAAGAAAAGAAGTAAAAAAGAAATGTTTGCCAAAGGAACTCAATTCTCCCATTTTTGGCCTCAGCGATGTGGCATGGAATGTGAAAAATGTGTTGCAGGTTTATATGTATGTTCCATTAACTGCCTTTGGGACCATTTGTACTTGCTTCCTTAGGAGATCTGTGGCCTGATGCCAGCCCTGCATACACACCAGCACCAGGTGGCAGGCCTCGTGCACACCTAGCCCCACCTGACCTCACATCCAAGCATAAGCAAGAAGACATAGCAAAGAGCTCTGCCAACAGCCTTGTTTCCACCCACAGAACCATGCACTTCCAGGCCGCACATGGAAGCAAAGTTAAGAAAACACCGTGGCTAAGGTGTCTGACAACTGGAGCAAGACGTGGAGCTATTACTGTTCAAAGAGAGGCTCTCAGGGGCTGCAAGGCAGTAGTTGTGCATGGTTCTGGGAGCAGCAGCCCTGCCCCGAGGAGGTCTTGGTACGCTTCCAGAGACAACAGCTCTAATGATGGTGATGGGAGCCCCTTCTCCGGGTTGGGACTTTACACTTTTCCAAATATTTTCACATGCAGTTTCTCATTTGTTTTTTACAACAGCTCCATGGAATTGAAAGCACAAGTGTCATTATCTTCCTCTATTTTACAAATTAAGTAACTAAGATTCAAAAAGGATAGTTGTGACTGTACTGTTCCAGGCCCTTCAAATTAACATGGACCACCCAGCAACCCTGTGCTGGGACTGGGTAAAATTCACTCCAACTATTTCCCATTTATCTTCTGTCCAACATCTTATTGTTGGCATCTCTGGTTTCCTAACCTCCCTCCCTTCTCCACCCTTCCACCAGTTTGAATTCCAGGAAATGGTATATATATTTGCACATATAATGGAATATACAATTTTATATATAACTGTGTCTGTTAGCAACAGTATGTATTTTGCCTTCTGAAACATTTGAGCAGACAGGCTGCTTTTTTATAAGATCCTAAGTAGAATTCTAAGCAGTATCCATCATATATGGATTTTTAAAAACTTTAAAAAAAACAACTTGTATCTGGCTATAGAATTGATATGTATATTTATATTATAAAATTTGCAGAGAAAATTTCTTCTGGGCAGGTGTGATGGCTCACGTCTATAATCTCAGCACTTTGGGAGGCCAGAGTGAGAAGATTGCTTGAGTCAAGGAGTTTGAGACCAGCCTAGGCAACATAGAAAGACCTCATCTTTAAAAAAAAAAAAATTGAAAACTTTGCCAGGCATGGTGGTGCATGCCTGTAGGCCCAGCTATTCAGGAGGCTGAGGCAGAAGGATTGCTTTAGCCCAAGAGGTTGAGGCTACAGTGAGCTATAATTGTGTCACTGCAATCCAGTCTGGGCAACAAAGTGATACCCGGACTCAGAACAATTTTTTCTTCTGATTATAAAATAATATATCCATTCATATTATAAAATTTGTGCCATAAATTATTATTTATAACTAATATTAATACAAAAATATTTAGTGTAATGGAAACTTCATTAGAATAAATACATAGCCTACCAAAATAGTGATTATTTTGAAAGTATACTCATTTGAGTTCAGGCATACACCAGAGATGCTGTAGGTTTGGTTCCAGACCACCACAATAAAGTGAATATTGCAATAAAGTGAGTCACATATGTTTTTTGGTTTCCTAGTGCATATGAAAGTTATGTTTGCACTATTCAGTAGTCTATTAAGTGTGCAATAGCATCATGTCTAAAAGAACAGTGTATATACCTCAATTTTAAAATGCTCTATTGCTAAAAAATGCTAACAATCATCTGAACCTTCAGCGAGTCCTGTTCTTTTTGCAAATTGAGAGTCTTGCTCAGTGTTGATGGCTGCTGCTGACTGATCAAGATGGTGGTTGCTGAAGGTTGGGGTGGATGTGGCAATTTCTTAAAATAAGAGAAAAATGAAGTTTGCTTCATCTATGACTCTTGCTTTCACGAAAGATTTCTCTGCAGCTTGTGATGCTGTTTGATAACATTCTATCCATAATAGAACTTCTTTCAAAATTGGAATCAGGCTAGGCATGGTAGCTCATGCCTGTAATCCTATCACTTTGGGAGACCAAGAGGGGAGGGTTGCTTCAGGCCAGGAGCAGCCTAGACAAAATAGCAAAACCCTTATCTCTACAAAAAATATAAAAATATATGGTGGCATGTGCCTATAGTCCCAGCTACTCAGGAGGCTGAGGCAGGAGGATCACTTACGCTCAGAACAGGGGGGTTGCAGTGAGCCATGATCATGCCACTGCACTACAGCCTGGGCAACAAAGTGAGACACTGTCTCAAAGAAAAAAAAACAGAGTCAATCCTCTCAAATCCTACTACTGCTTTATCAACTAACCTTATATTTTAAATCCTTTGTTATCATTTCAACAATGTTCACAGCATCTTCACCAGTAAATTCCACCTCAAGAAGTCACTTTTTTGCTCATCCATAAGAAGCAACTTCTCATTCCTTCAAGTTTGATCATGAGAGTGCAGCAATTCAGTCACATCTTCAGGCTTTACTTCTGATTCTAGTGATCTTGCTATTTCTACCACATCTGCAGTTACTTCCTTCACTGAAGTCTTGACCCCCTCAAAGTCATCTGTGAGTACTGGAATCCTCCAAATTTCTATTAATGTTGCTATTTTGACCTTCTATGAATCACAAATGATCTTAATGGCATGTGGAATGGCAAGTCCTTTCCAGATGGTTTTCTATTTACTTTGCTCATCAGAGGGATCACGGTCTATGGCAGCTTTAGCCTTACAAAATGTATTTCTTAAATAATAAGACTTGCCAAGCACAGTGGCTCACACCTGTAATCCCAGCACTTTGGGAGGCTAAGATGAGAGGATTGCTTGAGCCTAGGAATTTGAGACCAGCCTGGGCAACATAGTGAGATCTTGTGTCTAAGAAACAAAAAATAAAATATTAAGGAATAATAAGGCTTGAATGTCAAAATTACTTCTTGATCGATAGGATGCAGAATGAATGTTGTGTTAGCAATCATGACAATCAATCTCCTTGTATGTCTCCACCAGAACTCTTGGGTGACCACATCCATTGTCAATGAGTAGTCATATATGTAATCCTGTGCCTTTGGGAGGCTGAGGTGAGTGAATTGCCTGCCTGCGGGTTCGAGACCCACCTGGGCAGGCGAGACCTCATCTCTACAATAAATAAAAAAATCAGCTGGGCATGGTAGCGCATGCCTGTAATTCCGGCTACTTGGAAGGCTGAGGCG
>NW_007246938.1:39082-112016 GCF_000164805.1 Carlito syrichta
TGGCCGGGAGCGGCCCACTGCACTCCAGTCTGGGAAACAGAGTGAGACTCTAACTCAAAAAAAAAAAAAGAATCTTTTTTTCTAAGCAGTAGGTGTCAACAGCAAACAAATGTACTGCCCTCCAGGCTTTGTTGTTCCACTGAAAGAGAACAGGCAGAGTAGAGTCAGCATAATTCTTAAAGGCCCAATTTTCAGAATGGTAAATCAGCATTGGCTTCAACTTAAAATCACAAGCTAGGCCAGGCGCAGTGGCTCAAGCCTGTAATCCCAACTTTGGGAGGCCAAGATGAGAGGATTGCCTTAGTCCAGAGGTTTGAGACCAGCCTGGGCAACTTGGTGAGACCTCATTTCTACAATAAAGCAAAAAATTAGCTGGGTGTGGTGGCATGAGCCTGTAGTTACAGCTTCTTGGAAGCTTGAGGGGGAGGATTGCCTGAGCCCAGCAAGTTGAGGCTGCGGTGGTCGTGAGTGTGCCACTGCACTCCAACCTGTGTGACAGAGTGAGACTCTGACTCAAAAAAATTGCAATTATTCCCTGGCAAAAGAGCCCATTCTTTTTTTTCTTTTCTGTTTTTCTTTTTTTTTTTGAGTCAGAGTCTCACTCTGTCACTCAGACTGTAGTGCAGTGGCACACTCATGGCTACCCCAGCGTAGACTTGCTGGACTCAAGCAATGCTTCCACCTCAACCTTCCAAGTAGGTGGAACTATAGGTGTGCACCACCTTGCCCAGCTAATTTTTTGATTTATTATAGAGACGAGGTCTCATCAAGTTGCCCAGGCTGGTCTTGAACAAGATCCCATTCTTTGAAGCCAGGCACTGACTTCTCTCTAGGTATGAAATTCATAGATGGCATCTTCTTTCAATAGAAGGTTGCTTTTTCTACACTGAAAATCTGATGTTTATGGTAACTGCTTTCACCAATTACCTTAGCTAGCTCTTTTGGATCACTTGCTGCAGCTTTTACAGCACTTGCTGTATCAACTTGTACTTTTATGGCATGGAGATGATTTCTTTCCTTAAATCTTATAAACCAACTTCTGCTAGTGCTAACTTAAACCTTTTTTTTCTGTGGTTCCCTCACCTTTCTCAGCCTGCATAGACCTGAAGAGAGTTAGGGCTTTGGCTTAAGAGAATGTAGTGGCTGATTTGATCTTCTATCCAGGCCACTCAGGCTTACTCCATACCAGCACTAAGCCTGTTTTGCTTTCTTATGATTCCACTGGAGAAGCACTTTTAATTTTCTTTGGAGTATTTCTTTTGCATTCACAACTTGACTGACAATGTGACACAAGAGGCCTAGCTTTGGGCCCATCTTGGTTTTTGAGATGCCTTCCTCACTAAGCTTAATCATTTCTATTATAACTTTGGATTTAAGATGAGAGTTATATGACTCTTCCTTTCTTTTGAACACTTGGAAATCACTGTAGAGTTATTGAGTGGTCTAATTCAATATTGTTGTGTCCCAGAAATTAGGGAAGTGTGAGGAGAGAGAGAATCACAAAGGAGTAGTCGGTCAGTGGAGCAGTCAGAACACATACAACATTTATTGATTAAAGTGCCATTGTATATGGACATGGTTCGTGGTGCCCTCCAGGTTACAATAATAACATCAAAGTTCACTGATCATAGATCACCACAGCAGATATAATAATAATGAAAAAGTTTGAACATTGGGAGAATTATCTAAATGTGACACTGAGCACAAAGTGAGCACATGCTGTTGGGAAAATGGTGTCAATAGACTTACAATAGAGTGGGCACAGACCTTCAATATGTAAGAAATGCATTATCTGTAAAATGCAATAAAGTAAAGCACAATAAAACAAGGTATGCTGGCATATAAATAATGGTATTTACTGCAATTTCCGCCTTCCACTGAAGTCTTGACCCCTCTCAAAGTCATCCATGAGTATGGAATCTTCCACATTTCTATTATGTTGCTATTTTGACCTCCTATGAATCACAAATGACCTTAATGGCATGCAGAATGGTGAATCCTTTCCAGAAGGTTTTTTATTTACTTTGCTCATCAGAGGAATCAGCTAAAGCTTTAAGGCAGCTTTAGCCTTACAAAATGTATTTCTTAAATAATAAGACTTGCCAAGCATGGTGGTTCACACCTGTAATCACAGCACTTTGGGAAGCCAGGGTGAACATGATGAATATTCATATGTATACATGAGCATATGTATATATTTTAAGTCAGCCTCATCTTACAGATTCCCCTCAACTCCCATTTACAGTTTCAATTCTAGGACTTAGGTGGAGTCCTAAGAGGTAGCTCTGGAACTATAAGATACATGATGACTTTGGTAGCCAGTCTCTAAAATGCGCCTAGTGATCCTTGTCTCCTGGTGTTCACCCTATTTTTTAGTTTCCTGTCATATTGAACAGGGCTGACCTGTGTAACTAACAGGATATTCCAGAAATGGCAATACATGGCTCCTAAGTTTAAATAATAAAAGACATATAGTGTCTTCCTTGTTCTCTTTTGCATGACTCGCTCTGAGGGAACCCAACCACCATGTTGTGAGGACGCTCAAGGAAACAGGGCCATGAAGAGAGGAAGTGAGACCTCTTGCCAAGAGCCACATGAGTGTACCATCTTGGAGTCAGATCTTCCTGCCCCAGTCAAGCCATCAGATGATGGCAGCTCCAAGTGATATGTTGACTATAACTTCATGAGAGACCTTGATCTAAAATCAGCTAAATTTCCCTTGAATTCCTGATTTACAGAAACTGTGAATTAATAAATGTTTATTGTTGCTTTAAGCTACAAAGTTTTGGAGTAATTTATTATGCAGCAATAGATAACACCCTAACTTATCTATCATTTACTAGATAAGTGAACCTTGAACACACTTCTTCTCTTATTTACAAATTCTTTAAAACAGAAATAATATAACCTACCTCAAAGCATTGCTTTAAAAAGTAAATATGATCATATAACACAGAAGTGCTTGGCACAGGGTCAGCATTCTATGGGTGACCAGTTCATTTCAGTCTGCCTAGGACTTTCTTGGTTTTAGCACTGAAGTCCAGCATCTAGGGAACCCCTCAATGCTGGAAATTAAGGAAGGTGAAAGGCATTAGTGGTAGATAGAAAAGCAAGAAAAAGCAAGAAAGTCTGGAAACACCAGGTAGACTTATTCCACATCCTATTTACCTGCACGTAGAAAGAGTTCCTGACTATCAGATTACTTCCCCATATCTGTGAGACTTGAATTCCCAGGTCATAGGAATAAAATAAGGTTGCATTTCTTACATGTCCTACAATGCCCCTGAAGACTTCTGGTCTGCTGGGATCTCTGCTGCTTCTGTCACTCTGGTCTTTCAGTGGAAACTCCAGGTATACCCATGACCACTCTGGTACAACACTTGATCAACACCGTAAACAAGGCCAATCTAGAGCATCTCACCAGACAGTGCTGAAGGATTTGGGGGCAGTGGAAGGGAAATGTAGCTTCAATGGTGCCAAAATGGCTACTCTTCCACCCATACCTGGCTTCAGAGGTGCTAACCAGGCAGTGTCCCAGGCCAGCCCCCATCTGCCTCTGGGGAGGCCCTGAGTTCTCCCAGGCTCCTCAGCCCTCTACCTCTGGGGCTCACCTCCCTCTGTTCTGCCTGGAGGTGTCACCCCTAGGCCTCCTTGTACTCTGTGCATGTCCCCACCCACTCCACATTTCCAGCTCCCTCTCATCCTTCAGGCTTTGCCGAAGCAATGCCTCCTCTTAGAATGTTCCCTGTCACCCAGGGAGCAGCTTACGGCTCATGTCTACCCTGGAGGTGCTGCATTACCAGCCATGTCACAGTTGCCTCTCTGACTGTCGGCCCCACTACTACCCACTGGCAATCTGCTTTTGAGCCATGGCTGTTTTTGTTCATCCTTTTCTCTTCAGTGCCCACTTTAGTGCCTGCCACATAATAGGTGCTCAGGAAGTAACTGTTAAATGATAAATGCCTTTCATTCTGCTTTGCTGGGTTTTCTAAAGACTGACATCTGGGGAGAGAGCCAACTGCTCCTTTTGCTCCTTTGCTCCTAAGAGAGCCACAGCCACCTTTAGCCACCTTTAGCTGTGGTTCAGCGAAGAGAAGGCAGAGCAAGGATGGGAGGACAGCAAATGCAACACCTTAGCAGGGGAGCACCTGTCCCAAGGCAAAGACAGATGCAGTCATAACTCTTAAAGGATGCTCTGTTCTCTGTCTTCACTGCTCATTTAAGAGGTCGGTGAAGTAGTGAGACTCAAATGAGCTTTCTTTTGAAAAACAATATGCCATAGACCTGGACTGGGTCATTTGACAAACTCCAGTGCTGGTGGATAATCTCTAACAGAGAGCTTCTGCCCTCAGCTACTGAATTCCCCTCCCACAGATGCAACCACAGGTAGCAGGTAGTTCAGGCAGCAGCCAGAGGTCACAGAGTCGAGGAGTTGAGGACGCTGCAGTGACTGACCTGTACTCCAAAAAGCTAAGTGAGGGCGGTTGCAGTGGGACCCTGCGGGCTACTTCTTTATGAACCATGTGTCTCATCAGAGACGGGAGAAGAACCTCAACATCTGGTCTAGTACTCTTTCCAGCAACCCAAATAAACTGACTTGCTACTTCCAAAATCAGGGCAAAGTAAATAGAGGGGAAGGATGTTTTAACAAACACTTTTCATTGCATCTGGAAAACAGGAGAAAAAGAAAAACAGGCAAGGCAAAGCCTTGTAAAGGGCAGCACCGAGTGGACAGCTGGCGGGACACTTGGAGTGAGGAAAACATGCTGAAATTCAGGCTCTGATACAGCTTGTCTGCTGGGATGTGAACAGGGAAAGGAAGTGACTGCATGCTCGTAAGTTATCTGCTGTGACGTGGCTGCCACTGGGAAGACAAATGTTATGCTGGGTGTGGTTCTCCAGGACAATAAAAAGTCAGGCTGAAGCCGGGCTCGGTGGCTCAGCCTGTAATCCCAGAGTTTTGGGTGGCTGAGGTGAGTGGATTGACTGAGCCCGCAGATTCGAGACCTGCCTGGGAAACTTGGTGAGACTTCATCTCTACAATAAATAAAAAAATTAGCCAGGCATGGTAGCGTGCACCTGTGGTTCTGGCTACTTGGAAGGCTGAGGCGGAAGGATCGCCGGAGTCCAGCAGGTTGAGGTTACGGTGGCTGGGAGCAGCTGCTGCACTCCAGTCTGGGCGATGGAGTGAGACTCCAACTCAAAAATAAATAAAAATAAATAAAAAGTCAGGCTGAAAGCTGCAGCTACTCCTGGGCTGAGGGAAGTGCTGTGGCATTCATGGAATGCCCTTATGCTTTTATATGTATTCTTTAATGCAATCCTTGCAACAAAGCTGTAAAGAGGTATTATCATCCCTCCTTATGAATTAGACTAAGCAACTTAATCAAGTACACACAACTAGTAAATTTCAGAGTCCTGATCCTACCAGGACACCATACCCCTCCAGGCCACGACCTCTGCATTGCAATCTAGACCACTGCCACACAAGAGTTGAAGGTTCTGCTTTCTAGCGCAACAGTGATCTCAACAGATCCATAGGCAATCCCAACAGGCTGTTGGTTAGAGCATTCTCAGCTAGCATAACCCCCTAGGCCAATGCTCTGTTTCACTTTCGCAATCCTGCCTCCTACTATATTGGGATTCAGTACATTTTCCACAAGGTGGAGCATCAAGATAACTACATAAAACTCACACTCACTTATGCTTTTTTTTTTTTTTCAAATTTGAAAATCCAAATTCCCCATCTGCTCACAAAGTCTTGTCTGGAATTAACCAGACAGAGTGATATCCTTATGTTACAGAGTGGGTACAGAGTTAAGGAAGCAAATTGAATTTACAGTGGTAGCCTCTGCTTGCCAGGAAACTCATCCAACTGGGGTTGGAAAACCAATCCTCAAATCTTGGGTATTAATTAGACCTCTGGCCAAAGCAATCACTCTGTCAGCCAATTAAGGTCCTTGGAGCAAGAGCACACTGTCATTCAGAGCCAACGCAGACGGCTTAAGTCCTGGTTACAGATAATTTCTTTCCCTCTGCTGCCAAACCCGCGCCTTTGCCCCTTTGTCTCCAGTGACTTGAGTTCCCTCCTTCAGTCTGCTGGCAACATTAGAGGGCTCTTAAAGCACTCCAGGATTCAGCTACCTATGAGGATTTTAAGAAAAAGTCACTGCTAGTCTGTTGAAACTTGTGGAAAGTTTGTGAATTTTCAATGAGGGGCCTGAGGAGTTTGTGTTTTTCTGGAAAGAGACAAAAAGAAGTGGAAACCAAGGGGAGTGAGGGCTTTGGAGGCCAGCAGATGGGCTGGGATAGTGTGGAAGACAGGCCAGCTTCTCACCATCTTTCTTTCCAATATGAAGAGGAATACATATTCAACACCTGCATACTTTCTGTGGCTGTTTTTAGCATCATATTGACTAGCATGTTCCAATGACACTCATGTTTCCAACGAGCATGGACCATCATTCACTGGAAAGACACTAATGGATGTTCTGGTGTCTACTGGATGTCAGTTAGAATCCAGACTCTGTCACTTTCTTGTGATAATATCCTGGGCAAGGAACTTAAACCCTCAAAGTTCATGCTGTCAACTTTGGGTTGCCAAAAGGTTTAGATGAAAACTATTTCACATGTGTAACATATAGTATGTACTCAATAAATTTTACTATTGCTATTGTTTTCTGCTGACCATTTTTCCAAATCCTCCCTGACTCAACGACTCTGCTCCTAAGAAAAAAAAGTATAAAGTTGGACATTTCTGTAAACCCCAAATCTGGATAATTATTTTCTAACTTAGATCATTGGCAGTCTTACATTAGGATGCACAGAGATCAGATTAAGCTCTCTGGATAACCTCTGCAGAATTGCAGCATGGACTCTCAGCCCCAAGTGTAAGAAGCAAAACATCTCTTGATATGTGACCAGAGAAATGGAGAATTGAGGCAATCATGAGACAACGTTGGCCAAAGAGAGTACATCACTTGAAATAGTTCTATCAGTGAGGGAAAAGTGAAGTCTTTTTTGTGAATTTAATCATCAGGAAAATTGCTTCAGGCCCCCAGAAGCTCCTGTAGACTAAAGTGTAGTGACTAAAGTGACTTCCTGAAGCTCACAATCTGTGTGGCAGTCCACAGATGCAGTGATAACCAGTAGACAATTGACTGGTAAGATGTTATGGGGAACATTCTTCAACAGACATTTGTTAGCTCCCAGGGCTCAATGGAGCAAGAAGTCATCGACTGACTGAGTGATGGTACCACAAGGCAGTCAGGTTTGGCTGCCTGGAGCAAAGCCAAGTATGATATTCAAAAGCACAGGAAGATTTCATTTTGACTTTTCTGACATTCTTAACCGTTATCCAAGATTTGAGATGGTTGGCTTTATCCAAGATAACTCATGGAGTAACTTTAGCATTCTTCACTTCCAAGCCAAACACGAAGACACTTATTTTTTTTAAAATAATAATAGCTTTCTGTCCATTTCACCTGTATCTCTTGACTTCCTACTTCCTTCACTAAATTATCCTTTGAATTCACATTTCTTGATGTTTCCTTCCCTACACTGACCCTGACCATGAAACCAATAATGATGATCCAAGTGTCCATTCAAATATATATTGATTTATTAAGTTTCTACAGCATAAGTGACATGAGTGAGCACAGGGGGACTGGGCTGAGACTGCACATTAAGAAAACATGTGAGTGCTGATAAGCTTCAAGTACTTGACGACAAAGCAGTGAGTTCACCATTAGGTCCAAGCAACGTGCCAGAAACGTTGAGCACCTTCACAGAAAAGATGGAAAATTCTCTTCAAGGCAAAAAGACTCACTGCAGCAGACTGAAGACTGTAAAATACTCTAAAGGGCCTCACTGATGTGTCAAGCATGTCCCTGGGCTCCTGGCACTTCAACCACCCCCTGCAATGTGTAGCCTTGCTACGTGGATGCAGCCCTGCTCAAGATGGGCATCTTTCCAACCTGCTTTGTCCCATTGGGCACATCCAGCTGAATCCTGCAGCCCTGCTACGCCGGCTCCACCCAGCACTAGGTATAGTCTGTGTGGCTCTGTGGCTTCATACCCTGATCCCTGGGCCAAGATCTTGCTCCAGAGGACACTAATTCAGAAGGCCTAAAACTAACAAACATCACATTCAAAGACTGCAATTTTTAAAAGTATTGTATGTATGGCTGGGTGCAGTGGCTCATGCCTGTAATCCCAGCACTTTGGGAGGCTGAGATGGAAGAATCACTTGAGCCTGGGAGTTTGAGACCAACCTGGGCAACATAGCGAAACCTCAACTCTATAAAGAATACAAAAATTAACCAGGCATAGTGGTGCGTGCCTGTAGTCCCAGCTGCTAAGGAGGCTAAGGCAGAAGGATAGCTTGAGCCCAGGAGGTTGAGGCTGTGGTGAGCCACGATCATGCCACTGCACTCCAGCCTGGGTGATAGAGTGAGACCCTGTCTCAAAAAAAAAGTGTTGCATTTACAAAACCCATGAATTTCTTCAATAGCATAGAAATAATAGCACTAATAAAAATATTTAATGAAATAACATGTTAGTTGTTTCTCAACTATGCCCATTGCTATCAACATCTACAGGTAGGACACTTGCAACACAAAGTCCAGGAGAAGGCCTGTTTGGTGCTACCTGTCCTGAGCACCAAAGGGTCAGGCTAGTGCTCTTGCATTTCTCCTGCTGAGAGCACTGTCCTGGGTCCTAGGTGCCAGAATCAAAAAGGAGGGCAAAGGGGAATGATTATCATCTTCAAAGTTACCGTTTCCAATACCAGTGCTAAGAGCTCTCTATCTGTTTGCTCATTTAATTCCATCAACAACTCTATGGAATAGATACTTCTTTGCACATTCTACAAATGAAGATTCTGAGACTCCAAGAGGTTTGGAGCAACCTGTCCAGCTACACAGTTAATATGTTGCTAGTATGGGGTCCTGAATCCAAGTGGAGACTGTACAGTTACCAAACTTTAATGTGCATTGTGTCACCGGGACTTTCATCAAGATTGTGTAGGTTTAGGGTGAGGCCTGGGGTTCAGCATTTCTAACATGCTCCCAGGGGATGCAGAGGCTACAGGTCTTAGACCACGCTTGGAGGAGGGACTTGCCACATAATACTGCCTCCTCTATGTCCACGAGGTACCCACAAGTGAAAGAGGGAGGGATGCAAAGAAGGGGAAGTAGGAAGAGAGCCAGTTTTCCTTCCGTGGAATGCTGTCCTGTCCCCTGATGTATACTTGACAACAAAGAAGCCTACAAAGTCAATAATTTCCTTTGACAAAAGCTCTTCATCAGGAGCTAAATTCAGGTTCTGTGCATCAATGTCATGTATCTTTTCTGGAACGTTTGGGCCTTAACAGCTTGGCCCAGTTTTGCATTTTAAGCCATCAGTCTCCACGAGTAAGATCTGGTTCAATTCCTCCACCCAAGATGAAACCTGAGGACACAGCAACAGTTCAACTGGGCAAGCCCTGAAGCTCATACACATTCCACCACACACTGGGAAAGTGAAAGCTGCCTCCTTGTCATCCAGGGTCATCGGAGACAGCCTGAAAAGGGCCTTTCAGCTCATGGCTCTCACCTGGGAGTGTGCCCTCTTCTCAGTGGCAACTTCCTTCCCCAGGGAGCTTTTTGGGGACACTTCACGGAAGACAAGTTTTCTTTTTGCCAAGGGTGTCGGGGATGATGCTCGAGTGTGAGGTTAGGACTCTCAAGAAGACGGTGTTGGAGACCTCACTGGCAGGTGAAGCCACCACATACAGGACTGGAAGGAGCTTGGGAGCATGGCCATGTGCGAGGGGCTGGCCAGGAACCAACATGCCCCCCTGGCTGCCTCTCTTGCTTAGCTCCCTCCCTCACTGTGGGCATCCTCCCTCTTCCCAAACCCAGAGCACACCACCAGGAGGTGCCACACAGACTCTATACCCTTGTCCTTGGCAGGAGCCCATCCTTCCTGGAGAAAACATGTGGTGCAGTGACTGCCACTACAGAGTATGGTGAGGACTGGGCAAGAGACATATTTTCATCCTGACTTTCCTCAGTCTATGGCTGGAAATTTTAGTGAGTGATCCTTTTATTAAATCATCATCCATTGGTGGATCTATTCATTTAGCAATACTGAGTGCCTACTATGTACAAGGTATTGTGTTAGACCCTGGGGGCTGCAGAACTGTACTTAATGCCTCCCTTTAGGGATGTCCCTGGGCTTATAGAACCTAGAACCTAGTCCGGGGAGACAAACATGCAGTAAATACTGATGGCACGTGATTGTAAGTGCTTTAAAAGAGGCATGCCCAAAAATGGAAAGAAGCAAGAGAACAGAGCACCTATATTCATTAAACACCTACTATGTGCTAGGTACTTACATTCCATCAGCATTTCCCAATCTTGTTCCCAGCACCACTCATCTGAAAAATGAGAGTAGCCTATGACACACTGAGATAAGCTCAAGATGCTACTCTCAGCTACTCTCACCTGCCCAGGCTCTAGGTCCCTGTGGGCTCAGCACATCCTAACCCACCTCAGGGATACTGCTGGGCTGTAGAACTAGGGAGGATGTGTCACATCCTATCGTCAGAACCTCACAAGTCTACAAATGGCGGACTAAGGCTGCGTAAGTTTAAGCAACTGATTCAAAATGTCACCAATCACAGGAGTTGAGATTGAGAGGCATGCCCAGGTTTGTTCTGTATTCATGGGGTTTTCCCTGTTGTATTGCGTTGGCCTGGCTCTGCCTTGCTCTGAGGAGGGTACCCCAGGAAAGGGATCTTGACAAGAACCTTCACTGCAAGAAAAGGAAAGAGAAAAAATTTCCAGGCTTGAGGAACAGCAAGGGCAACACAGGGATGTGAAACAGGTTTTTCCATATTCCAAATTAAGAACCGTGTAATAATATCTATTCATACGTAACAAGAATAAAAGGAAATTAATCATCATAGCACAGGTACTTACAATTGTTTCTTTCCTAATCTTTTGTGTGTGTGTGTGTGTGTGTGTGTGTGTGTGTGTGTGTTGGAGTCTCACTCCGTTGCCCAGGTTGGAGTGCAGTGGCCGCTCCCGGCCACCGCAGCCTCGACCTACTGGGCTCCGGTGATCCTTCTGCCTCAGCCTTCCAAGTAGCTGAAACTACAGGCATGCGCCACCATGCTGAGCTAATTTTTTTATTTATTGTAGAAATGAGATCTCGCCAAGTTGCCCAGGCTGTTCTCGAACCTGTGGTCTGACAATCCCCTCACCTTGGCCTCCCAAAGTGCTGGGATTACAGGCTTGAGCCACTCACTCACCCGGCTCTTTCCTCATCTTTTTAGTATAAAGGACAGTATGCTCAAGCAGATTAGATGTCCAGGTTTTGTGTAAGTATTGCACATACTCTATATCTTACTTGTTAATTGGGTTTAGAAATGGAGAGGAGAAGGCCTACTTCAAGTGAGATGGGGAAGTCAGGGATGGAAGGAGGAGAAGTGAGCCAGAGGAAAGGGGAAGGGGGACAGAGAGAGCCTGAGAGGAAGAGTGGGGAAGGATCTGGAGAATACTGAGAAAGAATGGAAGTAGCCAGAAAGACTTTTTTTTTTTTTTTTTGAGTTGGAGTCTCCCTCTATTGCCCAGACTGGAGTGCAGTGGCCGCTCCCGGCCACCGCAGCCTCGACCTACTGGGCTCCGGTGATCCTTCTGCCTCAGCCTTCCAAGTAGCTAGAACTACAGGTGCGCGCTGCCACACCCGGCTAATTTTTGATTTATTGTAGAGATGAGGTCTCGCCAAGTTGCCCAGGTGGGTCTTGAACCCGTGGGCTCAGGCAATCCACTCATCTCAGCCTCCCAACGTGCGGGATTACAGCCTGAGCCACCGAGCCCAGCCAGAAAGACTTTTGAAGAGAGGTGTGTTAAGAAGGCTCTCCAGGATTCTTCCTATGTCTTGGGCAATCAAGAGTCCTCAGCCAAGGTCCAACAGGGCAGTCCTGGGCTTTCAGAAGTCCATGGGTGTTTCTCTGAGTCATGTTACCATGCCAAAAATGGACTCAGAACAATTCAGTGTACATTGGATCCATAAACATCCCTCGTAGACCCGATACTGTCCAACTGCCATGCTGAGCACCAGGAATACGACATCTGCCATCCACATCCTTCCATCATACTCAGCAGACACACAGACCAGTAGATGGGCTGAGGACAGGGGGGAGGTGTTTCAGACAGCAGGGAGCCTGCATACAGAATAACTCTCAACTCCTTCTTACTCACAATCTATATCCAATCCACCCACAAACTGCTGGGATTTTTCCTCTTCTTGGCCATTACAAATAATGCTACTAAGGACATTTGTGCACTAGTTTATTGTGGCATATGTTTTCACTTTTCTTGGGTATAAATCTAAGAGTGGAACTGCTGAGTCACTTAATGACCTGTGATTAAGTATTTGCACATATTCTGTTTTAGCTATGAATCTTAATTATACCCTGTCCTCTTCCTCACCTCCGCTAGAATGTAAGCTCCATGAGGGGCAACTTAATCTGTCCTTTTCACTGTGGATTTACAGTATGTAGGTGCTCAGTAAGTATTTCTGTAATAAATGACTGAGTAAATGTGCAGAGGCCTGAGGATGAAACATCCTTTTGTATTTGAGAAGGCACAGGTCGTTCAGGATGACTATACTGTAGGATACAAGGGGCTTAAAGGTTCATGCTGAGGCTAGAGAGGGAGGAAACAGGAGAACTCACCAAGGAGCACAGGCCTTTCCCAAATGAAAGATTGTGACTGAGGGAGCAGCTAGATCCATGGGGACAATGTAAATTGCAAGTTACAGAATTCTAGTTCAAATGAACCTAAGAATAAAAGGAATTTCTTGATTCGTATAATCTGAAATCCAAGGTAAAGGGGTCGCTTCACTCCCTGTGGAATCCAGAAATTAAGATGATCCTCTTTTTCCTTCCCTTTCTCCCCCGTCCCTTTCTCACTCCCTTTCTTCCCCCACCCCTTTTCTGAATTAGCCTTTTGCCTGGTTGCGCTTTCTCCTTGCAGTAGTAAAATGACCAGTGGAAGTTTCAGGCTTTTAGTATCCCTTCAGTCAGTGTCCCCAGAAAAATCAGAGTCCCTGCTGTTTCTCCACATCCATGGCTGTCTCCCAAAAGGTCTCTGATGAACCCCAACAAGGTCTGAGTTCTGCTCCAATGAGCTACAGCGACACTATCCAGGCCACAGTGGATGGTCCAAGTAATTGAGGCCCCCCTGGAATTGCATGGAATTTGGTGATGACAGGGGTGTGCATGCATGTGGGTGCATGTAGGGAACTGGGTGGGGCTATGGGGTGTGTTTATGGAATGCATATATGTTTGGGGCATGTGTATGCACGTGTGGATGCTTGTGCATGTGCACATGGAGTATGTGTTTGGGCATATGGGATGAGTGTATATGTGTGCATGGGTATGTGTGCATGCATGGCAGTTTTGTGTAAAGGTGGGAGGCTGCAGACTGTGCATACCTGTGTACACACATGGTGTGTGAGAGGGGTGTGTGTGTAGGTGTGTGCATGCATAAGTGCATGTGTATGTGTGTGCAGGTATGTTTAAGTGTGGGGTGGGTATGCCAGAAGCATGTGTTTGGGTGTATAGATGAATGGAAGGGGTAAAGGGGTATGTGTGCAAGCTGTGTGTTATGAGTGTGTACATGTGTGTGCATGTGTGGGTATACGTAGGTATATGGAGTACGTGTAGGTGTACATGTGTATGTATGTGAGAGTGTGTGTATGCATGTGTTTGTGTGACAGTCAGATGGGGAAGAGGAAAGTTTCCAAAAGGAAAAGAGGGAACTATTAGCAGCACCAGGGGGACAGGTTGCTGGGCAGGTGAAGGTCTCTGAGACCTGCTCGGGAGCCTGATCAGAGCTGGTGCGAGAAAGCACCCTGGGTAAGCAGGGAGGCAAGGAATGAAGGTCAGGGCAACTGATGGATGAAATGACAATTCGGTGAGGATGATGGCAAGGATGTGGGGGGAGCAACATTAAAGGGAAAGCATCTAGTGACAGGGGACATATGCAACATGGCCTGCATAACTCCTGGGTACTGATTGAAGACTTGATGTGGCCCTGGATCATGGATTGAAATAAAGAGAAAAGAACCACATGCAGGTTTCATTGGATGGCTTTGGATTCCTGGATTTGTTCATCTCTTAACACACATTCTGACTTGCTTTTAATTTAAGTCAAAGGATGTGTCTGAAAATTGTGATCAGTAAATGGCATTGTCAGGAGAACTGCTCTAGGGCTTAGACACACAGTTCCTTTCTGTTTGAGACTTGAGCACTAATGCAGACATCACTGAAGAACTCCTGCTGAGATGGCATGGACGGGGCAACCTCGTCATGTCCCCTCCTGCAATGGGAGATTTTCTGTCCTCAATAAATCCTGCTTTCTCAAAAAAAAATAAATAAAAGAGAGAGAGAGAGAGAGAGAAATGGCATAGACACTAAATGAGGTTCACTTTTAATATGTATGTACGTTTTAATTTATGTAATAAATGGAGTACAGAAATCAAACACCTCAAACTGAGAATGCTTACAATTTATACTTTTTTAAATTAATGGATAAATTCTTTTTAGAGTACATGGGATAATTAAATATGTATAATTAAAGAAATGGGTATGAGTTGGCAAAAAACAGGGCTGCAGTGAGAGAATGAACATGAAGGATATTAAGATGATGATAGGTAGGTAGATAGATAGATAGGTTGATAGATAAATGATAGATAGATGACAGACAGATAAATTGATAGATAGACAAATAGATGATAGATAGATTGATAGATGATAGTTTGACAGATAGATGATAGATGATAGATTGCTAAACAGATAGATAGATAGATAGATAGATAGATAGATAGATAGATAGATAGATAGATAGATAGATAGACAGACAGCTACACAGGCTGATTTTCTGTACCTACCATAACAGATTATCATAAACTGGGTGGCTTAAAACAACAGAAATATATTCTCTTACCATTCTAGAAGCCAGAAGTCAGAAACCAAGGTGCCTACAGGGCCACACTCCTTCCAGAGGCTCTTGGGGAGAATCCATCCCTTACCTCTTCCAGTTTCTGGTAGCTCCAGGTGTTCCTGAGCTTGTGGACTCCTCATGCCTCTATGGTCACGTTGCCTTTTCCTCTTCTGTATGACTCTTCTTCATATGTCTCATGGGACATTTGTCAATGGATGCAGGATCCACCCAGCTAATCCAAAATGATCCTCTCATTTTGAGATCTTAACTTGATTGCATCTGCAAAGCCCATCTCCAGATGAGATCACATGAATACGTTATAGGTATCAGGATGTGGACATATGTTTTGGGGGAGTTACCATTCAACCCACTCAAGGTAGATGACAGTAGATATGCCTTCCATTTATATATTAGGTTTTATTAAATTGCACCCATGTCCAATTTTATGTTTCCCTTCTCTTAGCTTTGTAACTATTGCAACTTAAGCAACTGTGAGTCGCCTGCATTCATTTTACCAAATCATTTTGGGTCACAAGCTCACAAAAGACTACATTTTTAAAAAGATGATTGTCAAACCAGATGTAAGAACTTTGCATGAGACACCCTATAATTCAAACCACAAGCCCCTCAGGCTGTGTTTTAAGAAGGACAGTCCTATAATAAAAATATAGTGTGTATTTCCCCTTGGCCTTCCTCAGGCTCAGGTGTACAAAGACCCTGGCACCTGTGAGCCAAAAAGTTCCGGAACCTGTTTGGATGGACATAGAGCAAGTACTTGCTTGAAATCTGTCTTTCTGCCAAGAAATAGTCACCATGCCCACAGCCCCAAGAATATATGGTTCTAGGGTCACAGCCTGTCACATAAGGCTACGTCTGTGGAAAATAGATTTTTAAGAGTATTCCATTTCAAATCTTCCTTGTTGCTGAAAGAACGAAAAAAAAGAAAAAGAAAAAGGAATTTGTTTGGGTCAGTGGGGAAAGAATATTGGGATTGTTTTCTGTTTAATTTCTAAAATATAAAGAGCCAAAAGGAAACTTTTGGCTCTCTTTGCATCCCATTTGGGGCAGAAGTTTGTTTCAATGAAAGCATCTTAAATAGTGGATCAATTGGCATAGGCAGCAAGCCCAGAAGAAAGGGAACGATGTAAAAAGCACTGGAAAAGCAAATGAAAAGTGTTAAAAAAAAAAAAAAAATTTGCAGCAGGATAATATTCCAATATACAGAAGTTGGGTATAATAAATGTTTTTCACTGTAATTGATCAAACATCTCTCCTCTTTTGTAACATACAGTCTTTCTTCCTCTCCGTGAAAATTCTGCCTCAAGCTACAAAATAGCTAATAGGGTTTTTTATTGGCATAAGCTAACTATACTTTCAACGATGTGCCAAAAAAACCATAAGTTGTCATTTTTATTTGCAAAAAGAACTAATTTAAGCCATGTCCATCTTGCTAGCCACGTTTGTGGGCACTCAGCACAGCTATGAAGGCAGCCTTGATGGTCTTCCTCATTCGGGAGACTTTCTCACATCTGGCTTATGTCTGTTTGGTCAGAAAAGTTCCTGTTTCATTTTATTTTTCACTTGATGCAAATACTTTTTAGTTTTTCCAAATGTATTCTTGGTTCTTAAAAAATATGTTTATTATGGCCTCAAGTAGTTCCATATTTATTCATACACTGACTGACAAAACCAAATTACATGACGAGTTAAGGAAGTACTCCAAGTGAAAACCACATCTACCTCTCTGGGCTTTGTTTTTTCTGAATATTTCAGACAAGGAGAATTTTTTTACTCCAAGAATTCATGTAATTGTTGCAACATTTATCTTCATTTCTTCCTTTGCGTTTCTGTCAAAATCTTTTTTACCTTTAAAAAAAATATTTCAATACAGCATTCCTTTGAATAAAAATTCCATTAATAGGACAGAATTATATAGGAAATAAAGTGAGCTAGGACTAGTATTATTCACTTATACTTACAGTTTAATACTATATTATTACATTTTCAGTTCCTATTATTAAAATGACATTTATATCCTGTTCAACTGCTTGGATTAAAAAAAATCCATTACTAAGAATCGTGATGCCCAAATGCAGAATAAACGATGATGCTTAGAATTAATTGCTTCTATTACTCAACAAAAATACAAAGCATAACGTAAATGGCAAAGGTTGCAGGGAACAGCTGGAAAATATTGCTCTCTTGATAGAAGTTACCTTAATTGTGAAATAATTCCCAAGTCAGGGTATCAGCTTTTAAATTTTGCTTTTCTGTCCCCTGGGCAATATTTTACTATTCTGTGTCTAACTAATAAAGTTTACCTCAGTTGTTTATTTACAGTTATTGCTGTCAGTTGCCAAGCCAATAAAACACATAAACTCTATTATTTATCACAAGAAATCTGTGTGGTTTTATAGACGTATATGGTTATTTTTCTGTGCATTTTATAGGTTCTGTAACCAATACTAAGTCTCTAAACATCTAAGACAGCTTCTGCCCTGGGGGCACCGTTTCCCAGCTGTTACATTAAACATTAGTCACTACCTATTTTGTAAGATTTTTAATTTAACATGTTTTATGACTGTACTTTTCATTAGTATTCTATGCAGTCCTCCAGTTGGGTACCTACTAGGTGCCAGGTACCATGGAAGGTCTGGGGTATAAATCCAATCTTACCAGTGAAGGAAGACTCATGTTTCCTGATCTTGTGGACCATGCAGACTGTCAGAAACTGAAACTTGAGAAAGGGGCAATGGCAATATACCTGCCAGCTTTTGCTCTCTGCATCATTCTATGCAGAACCTCGTTACCCAGGAATTCACAGTGCCAGATGCCAAAGCTAAAAGAAAACAATAGTAAGAAGATTTGAAGAACATCATGGACAACAGCACAACTTGGTAATAGAATCAGGTTCTGTCTACAATGGACCAAGTGGATTGGAGGCAGTTAGCAGTCTTACTTGCCTGATATGCATATGTAATTACATGATTTCCACATAATCAGCACTTCGTTAGTGTTAGTTGGATGCAGATGAGACATACGAGAATACAGGTGATTCTTGTTATTCAAGGAGCAATGAATTGGTGACTACTGAACCATTGCTCCTAAGAGAAATAACAGGGTTAGTTTCCTGTGAGCCTCCAGCCACATGTTCATCAACCAATTAACATATAGCCTTGTTGTATATGTGTTTCTGTTTAAAGACACTTTACTTAATATATGTTGTTGGTTCACTGACGCTGAACTCACAGCCAACAGCACTGCAATTCATGCCTGGACAAGGTTTATCCAAATCACGTATTTTTCTCTGTAAAACACAACACAGCCTTCTTGCACTTAGAAACAAAATAGACAGCATTCAGCACTATGCTTAAGAGCCATTTTAAAGATCAAAATCACCAACAAAAATGCAAGGGAAAAAAAGCATTAAATAAAACATAAAAGGAACACTTCTGCATAGTATGGAAGCTGAAACAAGAAGGCAGAGCAAGTTCAGCCTCAGCTGGGACCATGCACATCAAGTGACTCAAATTATCTGCTACTCTGGTGTGTCCATGAATGACTACGAAAGTTCTGCAAGTACTTATTTTGGAGTTACAAGCATATTAGAAAGCAGGCTAATTTGCAAATATAAGATAGCAAATAGTAAGGATCAACTGTATGTAAGACATGAATACATTTGTAAGCATTTTATCATAAAAATTTTCAAATCTGCTCGAGAGAATATTTAATTTTATTTTTCTATCTGGATCTCTCTCTCTTTTTTGTTTTTTTAACATTGTGATCTACATATCTGAGAACAAGAAATTTGTGCTTGCTTTTTCAGATAATGTAAAGACTAATACAACCTGTCTGGCTATGACCTTGTATTTGCCCAGTTGAGTTATTTGAGAATCAGTAATGAGCAAAATCAGACTGGACATAATATAATGAACAAATGGGAAATAGAATGAAGAGCTGGTTAGGTACAAATACAAGTAAAAGATAAGTTCTTGGCCAGACTCGGTGGCTCAGCCTATAATGCCAGCACTTTGGGAGGCCGAGGCTAGTGGATTGCCTGAGCCCACGGGTTCGAGACCCGCCCAGGCAACTTGGCGAGACCTCATTTCTACAATAAATAAAAAATTAGCTGGGTGTGGTAGAGCACGCCTGTAGTTCCGTCTACTTGGAAGGCTGAGATGGAAGGATCGCGGAGCCCAGCAGGGCGAGGCTGCGGTGGCCGGGAGCATGCCACTGCACTCCAGTCTGGGGGACAGAGTAAGACTCCAACTCAAAAAATAAAATAAAATAAATAAATAAAGATAAGTTCTTTATTGAGGAAAAAACAGATAATGGACAGAAAAGAGAACTTCATCAAGGATATGTAAACTATATTTCATGTCAATTAGTTCTACATGAGCCCAAAGTTAACAGCATCCATCAGCTGAACATATTTGAAAAGCATTTTGGTGACCTCTAAACAAGCTAACTAATGCACTATAGAAAACTGACCAGAAAAAGCTGGCCTAGGTAAGCATCCTGGTGAAAATTTCAGATGTGAACTCAAATATGGTCTAGTTGGATATGAAATTAGTGCTCTGAGAAATTTTATAATTGTGAACAAAAACCTTTGTACCCAAAAGTTCACAATGCTAACTGCCAAGCTAAAAGAAAATTAATAATAATGATAAAAACCAAATTGATGAGAAAGATAAAGAAATCCCTCTTTTTTGGACAAAGAAGTAAAATTCTTGTTCTATAAGTTTTGCATTCAACTATTTAAAAAAATTTCTTCCCATAAAATACCACAGCATAGTAAGTGTTCCTACCATAAAATCTCAGAAATAATTTCTAAGCATTTTTTTTCTATCTCACATTCCTGAAATAAATACAGAAATTGGAACATATGCTGCATGCATGTGGATTTCAGACGCTGGACACACACCCTATTAGGCTTTCAGAAAGGAAGGCATTCCTAACTGAAGACCATTTGTATCACCTTTCTTCCAGCTTCTATTCATGCCATTCTCTATAGCAGGAAAATGGATCATGTAGGATATCATTTGCCCCAAACCAATTTTTCCAACTTCCCTTATTCCTGGAACAGAACAGTCTTGCAAGATTTGCCAGTGGTAATTCAGACTTGGGTTGCTAGTGACTTTCTGGCCAAGGCTGTCTTGACAACCAATACCTGGTTTCCCAACACGTCAATCTGTTTAATGAGATGTTGCTGCCCTGGAGTGTGAATGGATGCTTGGGAAGGATGCAAGAGAGAAGGGTTTATATGAAGCCTCAATAATTTATCCCTGACTAGTTAGGAAAGAAGGAAGTAATCGGGATAATGGTTTTTGAGGGGGGAGAAAAATGAAAAGCAGGAAACCAGGAATCAAATAGGAGACTGGCCATATGTTAAAATACATGTCTCCTCTAAGGCACCCCAGAACAGGGGAGCAGTGGGTGGATATTAGGGAGAAGTGGGCCAGGCTCAAATTAGGGTGGCTAGCTTGGTTCTTGGTCTGCACAGCACCGGCTCGCTTCCTGGACCATTCCATCTGTCTTCATTTCTCTGGCAGTTGACATTTGCCTGCAACAAGGCATTCCTAAATGATATGCTCCAAGGAAGTCTTCTATTTACATTATGATATTCAACACAGCCCTTGTTTCTTAATTCATGTAAGTAAAGACATCTTAAATTTCTTATTTTATTCTGGGCCCTGATCAAAGACAGTAACTGTTGGGTTCTTTTTGCATGGTTCATGTCAATGCAATGTACTCCTTCAGAGAATCAGTCATTTCATTTCTAAACGAAATCATTCTAAGATAGGAGCAGGCAGTGAGCCTATAACTTGAGCAAGGGACAGGTGGTCAAATTTAGAATAAATGTTTAAAGAGTATATGTGGCCACTTTATTCACCCAATTTGGTTACTTTCCTGAGGAACATTTTTGTCTTGATTTTGGAAACTGCAGAATACCTGAAGAGTGAATATTTTATTCAAAAAATTGTTAAATCAACTTTTGCTTCAGTTTAGGGAAACTTTTTGTACCCAGATTAGATAAGCGTATCTCTTTATGCATAATTACTAGATTTTGTGGATGCTGAAAAAAATGATGAAATTAAGAGGGTTTTTTTTTGTTACCCGAAGAGAAACATTATCATGATATCAGCTTCCCCTCCCCACTCATCATCGCCACATTCCATATGCATCCTTTCCTAAATCATAAGTGACGTGTCCATCACACACTAATCTTACACAGAGAGAGCTGATCACCACTGTCTGACTTTGTGTTACTACATCAGCTGTGTCCCCAACTTAACTGATTCCTTAAGGTGACTCAACCATCCTACACATAGCCTTATATATGTGTGTGTGATATATACATCCCTGTATATTTTTGCCATGCAACAAAATCTGGGTTTTATCTATTTGATTTGCTTGTCCTGAAGGTTAACTGGCCATAAGCTGGGTTTCCCTGTTCCGTCTTTCCCCTGCCTACAGTTATCGGGAAAGCCATTCATACCAGCTTTGGGTTTGGAGCAGGGAACAAGATAATTCCAGTTCAACAGAACACAGCCAAAGCAGACGTACATTCCCCAGAGTGCAGGTGGGGCATGTGGTGAAGGGAGTTATGCACAGACAGTTATGCTCTTTCTAACGTCTCTAGGCACCTTCTGGACTTTGCCTTCCCACCTTTTAATTAATAATGAGCTCTTTCTTGATGGAACTGGACTGCCTTACTCCAGCACTGCTTCTGAAGAAGCAGGAGAGGGCAGATTTGCTCCCTTCACTCCATCATTTAGTCCTCTTATTCAAGTAGCATTACTGAGGGCCTACCATGTGCCCGACAGAGCAGCTCCAGGAATCCCATAGTGAGCAAAACAGACCTGGACCCTGGCTTCATGACGCCCACAATTCAGTGGGGGATGTGGACACAAAAAATTACAATCTGTTAATTGATAAAGCAGCATTGTAGCACTAGGAAACAATGTAGTTAGTTAATATGTTACTCTGTTCCAAAAATAATAATAATAATAATCACAGTAAAGAAAAAGATTTAAAGCGACTGTCTTCTTGTGATCCTTCCCTGGAGCTAAATCCTAAAGCCCTCCTGGCACCTACGATGTAAAATAATCTACTATTTACCGCAGTACTGAAAATGTCATTAAGAAATTCAGCAGGAGTAAGGCCTACTTGTTTTTGTTTTTGTTTTTTGAGTTGGAGTCTCACTCTGTCACCCAGACTGGAGTGCAGTGGCCGCTCCCGGCCACCACAGCCTCCACCTGCTGGTCAGTGCAAGGGCGAGTGTGAAGCAAGATAAGAATTTAATACCTAGAACCCTAGGAACTAGAAAAGACAATCCTGTAAGGCCTGCTTGTAACAGGATTGTCTTTTCTAGGGTTCTAGATATTAAATTCTTATCTTGCTTCACACTCGCCCTTGCACTGACGTGAGTGGTGATACTGCTTCACATATCTACAGTGAGTTCGAGTTTCAAAGCCCACTCATCTACTGAGGCAGTCACTTTACAACTCTATTTTTTTTGGAAAGAGCAGGATATCAACTAACTCACTAATTATCCACTCAATCTTCATAGCCATCCTGTGAGACAGACAAGGTCTGGATTGTTTCCTAGTCAATAAAATGGAAATTTCAAGGTGAGGTGAATAGCTCAAGTCTAGAAGTCAGGGCCGGGGATCTCCCCACCCTACTTGTCACTTCTCTGGTGGAATCGTGTGTTGGATTTTATTAAAGTGATGTGTTTGCCTAACTTGACCACTTTTCTGCCCTTATTCTTAATGAAGTTGAGCAAGAAAAGAACAAACAAGTTAAAGCATAAACATTAAAATATAGGCTAGGCTCTGTGACTCAGCCTGTAATCCCAGCACTTTGGGAGGTCGAAGCAAGTGGCTTGTCTGAGCCCGCGGGTTTGAGTCTATCCTGGGCAACTTGGTGAGACCTCGTCTCTACAACAAATTATAAAAATTAACTGGGCATGGTAGCATGTGCCTGTAGGTCTGGCTACTTGGAAAGCTGAGGCGGAAGGTCGATGCTGGGGTGGCCGTGAGTATGCCACTGCATGCCAGCCTGGGCGACAGACAGAGTGAGACTCCAGTTCAAAAAAGTAAAATAAAATAAAATATAAATTTATTTTTTGCATCACATGAAAGGGGGAAAATAAATACTCTGTTCCCTCATCATATCTGTAACACTGTGAGTTCCTATCCATTCATTTTTCTCCATAACTCATAATGATTTAGTTGGAAGTTAGTGGCATGAAGTTGCTTTTTGTTTTGCTACAGGCAAATAAACTTGATTTTTGTGTTTGTTTTGTTTTTGTTTTTGTCTTGATGCTTTTTCACAGGTTCTATACCAAACACATTTAACTTATACAGAAAGTTAGATTAAGATCTAATGCAGTTGTCTCAAAAGTAAGAAACCAGTCAAAGCAACAGTCCTTATGTGAGTACAAAAAGTCAGTTAAAGAATAAAATGGGCCATCAAGCCCCCAGCTGGCACCGGGGTTCTACTGATGTGTCTATGGACTACAAAAGACTGCTTTTGGCATTGAGTAACTGTAGTAGGAAAAGGTATAAGTCTCACAGACATGCAAATTACATAAACAGATTTTTCCAATGCTTCTTTAACATACCATAGGTTCTAGCCTAAGTGGTTTTCGTGTAAATAACTTTGTGATAGCTCACTTGTCAAATGAATTCACCATCCACCCTACCTCTGAGGGTAACTGGGGAAATTAAATTAAATGATATATTTATATTTACCATTTATTTGTTTTCATTTATCATCATCATCATTATTATCATCAACTTATTATAACAGGTCAGATAACTTCTGTAATAATACATTTAGCACTGATCAATTAAAATATTTTATATCAACTTTTGTATGTATGCTTTGGTGATACCAATTCTTTACAAGTTGGCAAAGATTTATGGCTTATTAAATTGCTGATTAGTTTGTACTTGTTTCCACAAGTCCACTAAGATCCAGGAAGCTCCTTTTATTTCTTTTTTATATCTTTGCCCATTTTCAGCACCTCCACACAACCAAAAACCATTCAGGTATATCTTCTCCAAATAGTAGATGCTCAGTAAATACTGCAAGAAAGAATGGACAGACTTATGTAAGTGTTTCTTGTCCCTACTGTTGTGAAGGAAAATATTTGTGAGACCATTGCCTCACAGATGATAAGAATTCCCTGGGATTATATGCATTTATTTGTTTTTTTAATTTTGGGGGGATCAGAGTCTTACTCTGTCACCCAGGCTAGAGTGCAGGGGCATGCTCATGGCCACTGCAACCTCTATCTGCTGGGTTCAGGCGATCCTTCCGCCTCAGCCTTCCAACCACCTGGGACTACAGGCATGTCTAACTTTTTTATTTATTGTAGAGACAAGGTCTCACCAAGTTGCCCAGGCTAGTATTGAACCCCGGGGCTCAGGCAAAACTCTCGCCTTCACCTCCCAAAATGCTGGGATTACAGCTGTGAGCAACTGAGCCCAACTATATGCATTTAAAAGGGGTCTTCCTCTTGAGGGCATTGTATAAAACCTACAGGGACAGCCGGACTTGGTGGCTCAGCCTGTAATCTTGTGCTTTGGGAGGCTGAGGTGAGTGGATTGCTTGAGCCCCTGGGTTCGAGACCTGCCTGGCTAACTTGGCGAGACCTCATCTCTACAATAACTCAAAAAAATTAGCCAGGTGTGATAGTGTGCACCTGTAGTTCTAGCTACTTGGAAGGCTGAGGCGGAAGGATCAGCGGAGCCCAGCAGGTCGAGGCTGCAGTGGCCGGGAGTGGCCACTGCACTCCAGTCTGGCTGACAGAGTGAGACTCCAACTCAAAAAAAAAAAAGAAATAATGAATCTGAGGTCAAATATGGGAAACACATATGCCAACTTCTTCTAAGTAACAGCAAAGGCTCTGAGAAGTCCCACAGCAACAAACCTGTCTGGCAGTCCTTAAAAATGGAATTGACTATAGCTCCTTCACATCTTCTCTTCATCCCTCTCTCCCTGCCCTCTTCCCTTCCTCTTTCCCTTCCTTTCCTCCTTCCCTACTCTTTCCTTCATTCCCTTGCTCCTCCCCTTCATCCCTTCATCCCTACCTTCTCTCTTCTCTTTCCTCTTTCTTTCCTCCCTCTCTTACCCACCCCCTCCACTTTCAGAGCACCTGGAGGACTAGTTGAAGAACACTCTTTTGGGGGGTAGTTCTAATCCAACAATTACAATTTGTCAGATGGAGTAAGAGGATATTTTGGTACAGGGAAGCCTTCCTAGTATCTCTCAGAAATTCTCGTATAAAGGTCTGCTTTCTCCAGTGTGAAATAGGACAGTGCTTACCTGTGGGGTATGAGGATTCTTTGAGATGATACATGTAAAATACTGACAGCAGCACCACACACAAAATAAGGGTTCAACAAATATACACTATTGTCATTGTAGTATCATTAATTACAGTCATTCCTCGATATCTGCAGAGGATTTCAAGACCTCTTTGGGTTCAAAATCCAAGGATGCTCAAGTCCCTGATATAAAATGGTGTATATTTGCATATAATCTATGCACACCCTCCCAATACATTAAATCATCTCTAGATCACTTAGAATACCTAATACAATGTTTATGCTATGTGAAAAAGTTGTTATACTGTATTGTTTTAATTTGTATTTTTTATTGTTGTATTTTTTTTTTCTGATTATTTCCGACCCACAGTTGGTTGAATTCTCAACGGAAGAACCCACGGACTTGAAGAGCAACTAGACAAGGTCAACCATGGTCTAGTCCTGAATGAACATTCTTTGCAATGTGAACTGAGGTGTGTGTTCAGAACACTCTTCTGGTGGCAAATATTTTGAATCAACAAATGAATTGGCTGCTCCGGGGTATGCTATTTTTAACATGTCTTAAAATGACCTCTCCAGGTCTGTGGGTGGGCAGCTGCTTGCAATTACAGCCGTCTATGTGGTCCGCAGGTATGCCAGGGCTGGGGAATCTGGCTCTTCGCGAGATGTTTTCACGCAACTCGCCACCACATCGCACCCGGCAGCCAAACCACACCAAATGGAAATGTACTAAAAGAGCCGGGAAGAGGGAAGCGCTCCTGAAAAACAGAAGAGTGAGTCACCTCGTAAACCTGTCGCCATGGCGACACTTCCAACACATGTCTTGGGGAGGCCTTGCTTCCACCGGTGGAAGTGAGGCTGCTTACCTCTTGAGTGACGTGGCCAGAAGGCAAGTTGGTGCTGAAAAGACAGACCCTCCCAGCTTTGTGTGGATGACACTCTCCTTCCTCCAATACCACAAGCCCTGAAACACAAGCCTTGCCCAATCCGCGAAGGCAGCCAGCACTGGGTTTTGCTTTGTTCTAAAATCATGGGGTGTTGAAACCAAGTAAATAGTTACATAAAAGACTTCCGGCAGATATACCTCTTGTCATCATTGTAAAAGCCGCCAAAGCTTAGAATATAGAAACGCTGTTTGGAAAGCACTTTATTTGAAGAGTCCCCACTCTCTAAACCCACGTCCTTTCAGACTCCTTCTCCCCCCAGAGTCTTCAGCTGCATCTTTCTGAGGGACCTGATCTTCCCCATCCAGCTGTGGGTGGGTGCATCCAAGTGTGTGGTGTGTGTGCCTGCGTGTGTGTGTACATGTGCATCGGGTATATGTGGTAAAGGGTGTGTGGGGTTTACATGTGTTGGGTGTATATGCTAGGTTGTATACGTGTGTGTGTATGTGTGTGTGCATATGTGTACATGTGTGGTGCATTGGATTTGTGTGTGCTCTGGCGTCTCTGTTGGGTATGTGTAGACATATGATGTGTGGGCTGTGTATGGTGTGTATGTGTGTTGGGTATGTGTTGAATGTGTGTGGTATGTGGAGTGTGTTGTGATGTGTATATGTGTGTTGGGTACGAGTGTGTGTTGGATGTGTTGGGTGAGTGTGGAGTGTGTGTGGTGTGATGTGTGTTGGGTATGTGTGTGTTGAGTGTGTATGTGTGGGCATATGTGTATTGACTATTGGGTACATGTGGTATGGTGTGTGTGGTGTGAGGTGTGTGGGTATGTGTTGAATATGTGTGTGTGGTGTGTATGTGTGTTGGGTATGTGTGTGTTGGGTGCGTATGTGTGTATGCATATGTATATGTGTGGGGTATGTATTGGACATGTGTAGTATGTGTGTAACAAGAGACAAATGCTTCTAGCACACATAGGAAGTATTTCTACACCAAACAAATAGATTATAACTCATTTTTATGCCACTTCCTGTGGACACTGCCAGGCCAAAGCGCCACATTGATTCCATAGCACGGGAGAAGTGATCCACCCCCCCAATGGTACACACGTGGAGAGTAGTGAGACCTACAAGTTGACTAAATATTGCTGGCTGGTTTTCTGTATTTTATATAACACTGACCACGTTGGTAGTAGTCAAATATTAAAATCGTATATCTTTATTTTTTTACTACTTCTTTCTAACTTGTTCATAATCATCACCTTGGCACAAAGTAAGAAGAGGCCAAGAAGAAAGGAAAAGTGGAAAAAAACTAAGGGAGATAAGATGGAAAGGGAGCAGATAAACACAGAACACAGAAACCCGGGAGAGGGCTCAGCTGGGCTTGTCAGCTGGCGTGGCCCGCGCGTGCTCGGAGGAGGAACACCCTCCAAGCACCCGGAAACTCAGAACAATCACCTGAGTGTATCTGAGGATAAATGAATTAATGGCTCCAGAACTGTCGTCACCCTCTCACTAACACGTTCTCACCTGTGACATGCTGGCTGGCCCGAGTTTGCAGGTTCAAAGCTGGCTTTGTATACCCACTCCCTTGCTGTTCCCTTGAGAAACGTGTTGAATTTTCCCCACAAGCACACTTCTACATAATTGTTGCATGTTCTTGTGCTTAATGAGAATAACATGAGACTCAGGTAAAGAAGCCCCAGGTGTTCTGGAACAGTGGTCTTTCAGATAAGAACTTTGAGGGGGGAGGGGACACAAACATGGTATGCAATCTGTCAGACATGACAATCAAATTCACAGCCTTTCTTGAATCCCAGTTGTCCTCGAGATGAACCAAATCAAATCATTATTATCACCAAACAGTTGACGAGCATAAATGGCAGCAGCAAGCAGTGCAAGAGCTTTTGCAGTTGTGCTAGTTTCCCCAAACTAAGCAAACTTCCAGCCTCTATTTTCATCTGTCTAAGGATTTTGAACATGTTCAGTAGATTCATTCACAGAATGTTTCAGCTAGAAGGGACTTTAGTGATCATCTGTACAAACACCTTGGGACCAAATGTGTAAAATGATTGTCAGGGGGCCTTAGCAGGTTGTATGGAACTAAGTCAAGAACCAAAATCATGCTGTCTGTACCCAGCTTCTACTAGCACCCATCCAGGATGTGACTGCACATGTGACAGAGCACCAGCTGGCTCAGGGCTGTTTCACTGTGGGAGAGGGGGCGATGCTTTAACACAGACTTCATTTAACAAGCTACTTTCAAGTGACCCAGTTTACAAATACCCATCCCCAGCACCTTCTCATACTAACCCCAGGAGAGCCTGTGCTTGATTTGTCAAGAATGAGGATGCCCAAAACGATTACACAGGGTTTGCCCAAACAGATCTCATTTGTAATACAGCCCCTTTAAAATAAAACCTTGTAGCATAAGATACCCTTTCCACTCTCATTTGAGGGTATCTGTATCTAATTGACCTAGATGAGAAAAGAGGAGAAAGAATCATGAAGGAACATTCTGAGACTTGAAATCAGGCATTTTTAAACTCCTGTGAAATGTGTGCATATGAGTTTGTCTTGCCTGTAAAAAGAAATATGAGAGCAAAGTTTCCTTCTTTTGGGGGAAAGGAGAAATAGGCCAATATATTACAAGCTTAGAGCATAAAAGAGTTTGGCAAATATAGACTGATTTGTCTGCTTTATTACTTTTGAGATTTGTAGGAACAAGGTGGGTGGGAAAGTATACCTTATTTCTGTGCTCTCTAAGCAAATGGTGTCGAATTGAATGACAATGAACCTCAAGCAATGAACTATCCCAGAGATGATATCTAGATATTTTAACATGGACCCCAGGCAAAAAAAAAAATTCCGGCAGTGCTTGCAAATCACTCAGATGTACGTGATCAGTGTATCTGTAGACATCTTTATTTTTTCATAGCTCAAAAGTTTTTTATAATGTACCTGGACACATGTTCTGTATCCTGTCTGGAAATGTTCTCCTATCCTCTTGGCTTGTCTAACTTCTACACTTACTCAAGGTCTTAGCTCATATACAATTTCTTCTAAAATGCCTTTCCTGCTCCTGATTCCTCCTGGGTACCTGTCTTGTGAGATTCCATGGTATTTATCATATGTCACCTCACTTATGTAAAGCCATCCACACTGCTAGACTTACACGAGAATGAGAGTAGGAAGTATGTTTTTCCCATTCATCTGGCAGAAGGGTTGGCACTTGGAAAATGCGCAGCAAATATTTGTTGGATGGGTTGGTAGAGGTATATCCTTTTTAGTATCAGAGGCTGTATTCAACATACCTCTTTTCAAGGTACAGAAAGAAAACACCTTCCTTTTTTGAGCCCTCTTTTCTTGACCATATTTCTCCACTGAATTCATTTTCAAAAGAAACACAGGAGTGTGGAAGATAAGGAAAACTGGCTGCCATTTGTATAGACCACGTGAAAGTTGTTATACTGTATTTTATATTGTATTCAGATGTCCAAGAAACAGTTGACACACGGGAGCTTGGAGACACATTGCGTTACCTGGAATCCAAGTCTTGAACTAAAATGAACCCCCAGATTCTAGCTCCACAAAATGTTCAGTCAGGAACTATATCTGATTTGTTCTGGGATCCCTAGTAGGTGTTCTGTAAATTTGTTAAATAATTTCCATTTTACTCCTAGAGCAAGAAAACACCTTTACATAGCATTAACGTGTAAATCAGATGAATCATAAATTAGTTTGCCTTCACCAAGAAATTGATCCCTTTTGTCTTAGCTCATTTTGTGCAACTGCAGCACAATAGCTGAGTAATTTATAAAGAACAGAAATTTATTTCTCACAGTTCTGGATGCTAGAAGTTCAAGATCAAAGTACTGGCATATGGTGAGGGCCTTCTTGCTCCTCACATAGCTAAAGCTGGAAGGCCAAAAAGGGACAAACTCCCTCTATCAAGCCCTTTTATGAGGGCACTTAGTCACATTCTTGAGGAAGAGTCCTTGTGGACTAATCACCTCTTGAAGGTCTCATCTCTTAATACTATCACATTGGCAGCACCTATATTTTGAAGGGGATATATTCAAATCATGATACCTCTAAATTTACATCAGTGCTAAACATTTAGCATCTGGAAGTATGAAGTGGTTCAAATTACTCCAGAAACATAATCCTTTATCAGTAAACCAATTCTGAATTATTTCAGTGCCTGCAACCCAACCCACACTCCCCCCCTCAAACTGAGTACTGCCTGTTAATATCAGCGCCTGCTTCTGCACTGGGCTTTTATGAGGGCATTAGTGTCAAAAAGTATTACCTTAATTGCAATGTGTTAATAAAAGATTAGAGTTTATCCTATAAATCAGGAGTCAGCAAACTTTTTCTGTAAAGGGCCAGATAGTAAATATTTTAGACTTTGCAGACCTTTTGGGTTTTGTCACACTCACTTGTCCCATAAACAGACTTGGCTGTGTTCCAATAAAACTTTATTTACAACAACTGGTAGCAGGCAGAGTTTGACCCATAGGCCACAGCCTGCCCACACTTGATCAAAATGATACCTTAAGCCAAGTGCTTAAGGAAACATGCCAAAGTGTTTCAGGAAAACTCCATGGGGGTTTGAATAGAGAGAAATGGTAGAAGAGCATCATTTTGCAGAAGGTGGCAAAGTGGTCATACTGAAGAAAAAGTAAACTTTATAATCAATACCATATTCACACTGAGAGCAGTTAGTGTAGAACCTATGTACTTACAGAATTTATAAGTAAAGGGAGTTTGTGCATAGCTTTATGGACTATACTTACTTAAGTATTACAATGTGGATAAATTGCTTAAACACTGGGGGATTCTGCAAGCACTTTTTTTTTCTTTAAAAGAGTTTTTTCCAGAGTTTCTCGAGGTGGAGAACCACTAGCCTGATGAAATGTACACTCTATTGACCCTCTTCAATCTTAGGGAAAGCTCACAAACCAAAAGCACAAACCAAAGTTTCAAGGAACAGACTTCAAATAGAGAATTAATCCCAATGTACTATGTATGACCACAAAGACAGCTTCACAGTATGGAGTCCTTATCAGAAACTTAATTTTTTGGGGTCATGCTTGGTTTTATTTTTGTAAGTTTAGCAAAAGTTTCCTTAGATTCCAACATGTTTTTTTTTTTTTTGAGTTGGAGTCTCACTCTGTTGCCCAGACTGGAGTGCAGTGGCCGCTCCCTGCCACCGCAGCCTCGCCTTCTGGGCTCTGGCTATCCTTCCACCTCAGCCTTCCAAGTAGCCGGAATTACAGGCATGCACTACCACGCCTCTCTGATTTTTTGATTTGTTGTAGAGATGAGGTCTCGCTGCCCAGGCGGGTCTCAAACCCGCAGGCTCAGGCAATCCGCTCACCTCAGCCTCCCAAAGGCGCAGGATTACAGGCTGAGCCACTGAGCCCGGCTAGATTTCAACATTTCATACAGCATTTCAATCAATGCAAGTGAGCAAACACTCAGTCTTCAGGGTCTTTTAGGACCAAAGTAACCCTGAGTTCATGAAGCCAATATATACATGAGTGTGCATGTGTGCACACAGGCATGTGCCACAATAAACAAGCTTTTGGGGACTCTGATGAATGTCTAAGTCTGCTTGTTTAAGGCCTCAGCTTTCCCCAGTGTTCAGTGTTTCATCATTGAAAATAATGTTTGCTGCTGTGGGTTTTTTGGTAAATATTCTTTTATCAGATTATGAATATCTTTTATTTATAGTGGGAGTTTTTAATCATGAAGGGGTGTTGAATTTTGTACAATGTTTTTCTTCATCTATCAAGATGATCATGATTCCCCTTTTTTCCTAGTTATCTAATGAATTACATTGATTGATTCTCAAAAGTTAAACCACTCTGAATTCCTAGAATAAACCACACCTGAACATGATGTACTATTCTTTTAATATATCACTAGATTTAGTTTGCTAATATTTTATTAGGGAATTTAGCATCGTATAATTTTTCCATTTTATAATGTCCTTGTCAGGTTTTGAAACTCAGGGTAGATATTTCATAAAAAGAAAAAAAATGTTCCCTTTTTTCGACATTCTGGAAAACTTTGTGTAAAATTATTGTTTCTTTCTTAAATTCTTTTTAAAAATTGACTGGCAAAACCACCTGAGTCTCATTTTATTTTATATAAAGGATCTTAGAAATCCTTACTTCATTTAGTTTGCAATAGGGCAAAAGTCTACCTAGAGATCAGATTAAGGACTGAAGCCCTCACCCCTTTGACTACCTCCCACATGGCCCCTCCCAATACCCACCAATCCCCTCATTTCAGCACCCCAGGGGTGGCAAGGTGGGACCCACCTGACCACAGCTTCCTTGTAACTCCTCCAGTACACCGTTGAGGAGAGGCTAGTGAAACTTCTCACTAAAGTAGACCTTGACATGCGCTCCTATCAGCCTCGTCCTCTAGGGATCCAATCTTGGAAGGCCAAAGATCCCAAAGGCCCCTGAATCAGTCAAAATAACTATATTCTGCCAGAGTGATGGACAACCACAAGATCTCAAGGACTTCCTCCATCAAAGATTTTCACTCACCCACAGTTCTCATCCACGTCAGGTCCGCTCTGGCTCTGCTGCCCAGGCTCTGCATCCCCCAGCGAACGTGGGGGTGGCTGTGGTGAGGGAGGAGGCAGATGGGCCACATGCTGGCTCTCAGAGCACCAGCCCCAGAGTGGCAGGTGGCACTTCCACTTCCCGTATACATACAGAACTTCAACCGAGCAGGTATCTGTTTGTGAATAGCAATAGACCAATCTGATTTTGAGCAACAGTTCTCAGTGTCTTCCCTGCCTCCATGCCAGTCCCTGAGCAAGCTCTAGTCTCACCTTCTAAGGGAATAAAAAATAGTATGTTTGCCACAGGGAGCTTGCGGCAATTTGCATTTAAGGTGCTGGGCACCACACAATGGTATTCATTATTATTATCATTTCTCACGTATGCAGTATTCCTAAAAGGTAAGAGGAAAAGAACAGGTCACTAGTCAGTATTCTAAAGGTTTGGGAGTTTTACGTGACACCAAAGCACTTCCCTCCATAAGTGTCCAAACACACACACACACACACACACACACACACACACACACACACACACACACACGGAACTTGGGATTCTACAGAATGATTCTCTGGGAAGTGTGGCACACCTGGATCTGTCCTAGTTCAAACTGAACAACTGTATAGGCACAGGATTACTTTGACCCCAACATAGCCCCGAGGCTCAAGTTGCTCATCAGAGGGGCCATAGGCTGGTGGCACTGGAGTGGGAAAGCATGACTTTCACTTCACTCTGCAGTATTTTGTTAATTGTACAAAGAAAACATCCCAAATACCCTTTGTTGAATAGTTCCCTCGTAGCCCTGCTCTGCAGTCAGGAGAGGAAACATCTCTGTCTTTCTCTTCCTGCTGGTATCTATACGTTCACTTTTCAGTATCTTCTTCTAGAGAGCCCTGCCTCCCCTCCCCAGCTCTAGTGGTAGGCCATGATTGAATTAAATCCATCAATATGTCCACACTAGGGCATGGCTTCGGAGGTCATGACTCACCTGAGGCAGTGAGGCTGGGCAGCTATCTGCTGGGACTTCTGGGAAACTAAAATATTCTCTGCATTTGGAGGAGCTACAGGGAAGGAATTCCTTCCTCTCTCTACAGGATATGCTGAGAACATGAACCCAGCAGCTGCCACTGTCTTTATAGCCGGTCTCTCAACTACATAATACTGACATTCGAACTGGATCATTCTCTATTATGGGGACTGTCCTGTACATTGTATGATGCTGAGTAGCATCCCTGGCCTCTACCCACTAGATGCCAATAGCAGCACCTCTTCAGTTGTGGCAACCCAGAATGTATCCAGATATTGACAAATGTTCCTCGGGGGTAGGGGTGCTCAATAAGCCCAAGTTAAGAACTCTCACTGCTTTATCTTAAAGCCAGTTCCAGAAGAGTTTTCTGTCATTCACAACATATAGAAACCTATCACAGACACATGTGAATGATATCCTTTAATTGTCCCCCAGAAGTATTTAAAGTGGGGTTCTATAAATTCAAATTTCACCAGTGAGTCTCATGTGAGCTTCACGCATACTTGTTTTTCAAACATTCATCCTAAATAAAAGTTTACTTTCATTAATATACTTCTAAAACCAAGAAAAGGTTCTGGTTTGGAAGAACATTTTTGAAATGCTGATCTGATGGAAGTATCAAATAAAGTTGGAAGTATCAAAATAGAGACACTAAGTTTTTTTAAATTGCTCTTAAAACATATGTTTGTAATTAAGGCACAGATTCCAAAGAAACAGTAGATCCATGCAGAAGAAAGAGCAAGATTAAGAAATGACCAAAGTCACTATGTTCTTTATTTTCTTAGAAATGACCAAGGTCATTATTCTCTGCTCTCTTAGCAAAGAAATGAGGCCATTTGTAGAACAAAACTAAGAAGAAAAAATCAGTTCCAGTTCCCAGTAGGGAACTGTACTTTGCCTTATGCCCATCTCAAGCAACCAGCATCAGACACAGATCCCTCCCAGGAGGGGATGAAACCTTAAGTCATTTTCTTCTGCAGAATGTAATACCCAGGGGGGCTCCACACAGGCTGTCAGCTGCCAACACTGTGGCAGCTGAAGGCATGAGCACCTGGGTCCTGAGGGGATGATCCCTGCAACTCAGCCCAGCATCCATTCTAGAATTTGATTACATGGTAAACACTAGATATAAACCTAACATCCCTGTGGTTATCAACTTCAGGAGGATATGTCTTTCTTATTAACATGGCATCCCTAGCACCCAGAACAGATTCTCGTTTATGGTATTGATCAATAAAAAATGTGCTGATCAATCAGTGCTGAGAGAAGCAGGTATCACTTCACAAGTGCTAATGCACTGGTTACAGCAAGTCAGTTTCCATGCGGGGCTCTCAGTTGGAGTTTTCTAAATTCCATAGAGTCATCATTTCTTACAAATACTATGAAATTTTATAAATATAGGTGGAAAGTCCATTTTAAATGATATAGAGCCACTCCTCATTTGCAGAGGCATCTCAATGCTGGTAAGAAAGAGCAGAAAGGGAAGTGAACAGAGTAATGGTACAAGGCAGGAAACACAGCTGTCCACCAAGAGGGAGAAAGGGCCTCTTGGCACTCAGAGCAGCCTTCCAGCCTGGTCAGCTGGGGAGAAAGACACACACTGAGGTGGCTGGGGTTTCTCTATGGAAACAGGAGAGGGGAGGGCATTTTGGATGCCTCTTTGGAATGCTGTGAAATAAAACGTGGTTCAGAACACATGGTGTTTGATCAAGCAGTCTCCTCTCAAGGGCCAAGGCTTGGCTAAGGCACTCAAAACTGCGTATTATAGGCCAGAGTTTGCTTCCACATGCCTGTGCGTGTTATCTCATTCTACCTGGGAAAAGAACCAAATTGCCAAGATAGAAGGGGGGTGCGTTCATGTGTGTACATGTGTGTGCTGCATGAACAAATGTGTGTGCAGGTATGCGTGTGTGAATGCTGGCATACAATATACATCCCACAAGAGAGTTCTCATTCAGAACATGAGTCAAAGCTTTCTTTTTCAATTTTTTTGCTTAGTTCAAGTACATTTTCTCCACAGAGCAATTGTCCTTTACAATTAGAAACCAAGATCAGGGGTCACTAAGTAATTTCTTTTTAATTCAAAAGATGATGAGTTTTTCAAATGAGTCACTTTTTTTAACTTGCAAAGAGTAGATGTCATCACCAGTATATTCATTGACTGTCAGGAGACAAGCAATGTGCTTTGCATAAATGTATAGTGTGGTGGTTGCCAGACTTTGTTTTTTAATTTTTAACTTAATTTATGTTGGAATAGTTAGTACTTGGAAACAATACACAATTCGAACGTAGAGAAAAACTGGTTTTCTCTCCTCTCTTTCTTACCCCTAACTACCTAGTTCCTTTTAGACAGGTTCTCACACACTTACTGCTACTGACCTTTTTTTCCCCTTTTTTCATACAAATGGGCACTCATACTGCTACACTGTCCCGCACCTTGTGTTTTGCTTTCCAATGCAGCTTGGGGGATGCTTCATATCAGTACAGTTTCTTCATTTTTTTAAATGTCTACAAAGCATCAGCATTTAAGGTATTAATTAGAATACCTTAAATATAATTAATTATTATAATTAATAACTTTGTAGATATGCTGCTTGCACATGTGCAAGTATAGCTGCAGAATACAATCCTTAAAGCAGAATTTCTGGGTCAAGGTGTTTATAGTTTTGACAGATAAGAACACATTGCTCCCTGTGGAGCTTGTAATAGATTTACATTCCTTCCAGCAATATATGAGACTTTTGGTATTTTACTTTTTAATCAACAAAGTTTGTCAATTTTTAAAATATTTGTCAATTTGATAGATGGAAAATGGTATTTCTGGGGGAAGTAGGGTGGGGGGGCAGTAACAGATAAAACAAGACTGGCCAGCTACACGTCGACCAAGGCTGAAGCTGAGTGATGGTACAGGCAGAGAAGTTCTCTGCACTACTCTATTTCAATACAAGTTTGGAAACTTCCAAAGTAAAAAGCTGGATAAAAGTCTTCTAATTTGTATTTGCTTTTTTGGGTCCTATCTATTCATATCCTTTTCTCATTTTTCTATTGTGTTGTTAAAACTGTTCTATTGGCTTATATAGAGAGTAATTTAAATATTAGGGAAATTAGCCCACTGTGAAACAATTTCTAAATATTTTTCCTACTTTGTCCTTTAGCTTTTGCCATTTCAGAATTGTTTTATATATTTGAATTCAACAATCTTCATTTTTGTGAGTTCTGAGTTTTGTATCATAACCACAGAAAGACCTTTCCCATTCTAATATTTTGTTTAAATTCTTCTATGCCCTCTTTAGTATTTTCTGGTTTCTTTTGAGTTTTTTTTTTTTTTACATTTGAAGCTTTAGTAGAGCTACCGTTTAGATGGTGCTGGTATTTGAGACAGGGATCCATCCAGCTTTATCCAAATGTCTGCTCTGTTGTCCCAGCATCATTTATTATATGGCCCATTTATTCTTCATCAATTTCATTTCCCTTTTATCACATACTAAGTCTCCAGTGGTGTGAGGGTCAGGGTCTCCCACAACTGTCTAGTATAGCTAACAACCATGACTTCCTTCTCTCATCTAACTACGTTAGCTAGTATCGCCAGAACAATGCCAAGTAGTAGTGAGAAGCAGATATCCTTCTTCCTGACTTTAATGGAAAGACTTTCTATTGGCTTGACATTTAAATAGGTATATTTTCATTTTAGGAAATATTCAACTATTGTTAATTTCTGAAACAGCCTCCAAAATATCAGTGGCATAAACACATAAAGGTGGTTATTGCTATTGTTGTTTTGTTTTAATCACTATAATAACAGCTCAACATGGATCATGGGGGAGTGAGGACTTTCCTCCATGGTCATTCAGAGCCCTATGCTCCCTTTGTTCACTGGTGCTGTCTTTCCAGAGCTTTAGAGGCCTCCCTGGAGTCTCTACATCTGGATGGCAAATAAGGTTAGAGAGTATGCAGGGAATTGTCAGGGAGATGTTCTGTGTACCAGGCCTGGAAACTGCTGATCTCACTTCTTTCTACATTTCTTTGAAAAGAACTCTTACCTGCAAGAGAAGTTGAACAATATTGCCTATCTTGGTGCCCAGGAAGAAAAACTAAAAACAGAGCTTGGTAAATGCATTACTGTGTTCATTATTCCTATTATTTAATGTCCACTATTTGCATACTCATCCATATGTGTACTTTTACGTGTGCAAATATGCAATTCACTGCATTAGTCGGGACTGGCTAGGTTATACTGCATTAACAGACACCCTGAATGTCTCATCTTATTTATTACCAATGGTCCATAGACCCATTGCAGAGAAGTGACTCTACTTATCCTTATCACTCAGGGTTCCAGACTTATGAGGAAACCATCTGATACCTGCTTCCATGATAGCCACGGCAGGTGAGCAAAAGGCTCACCACGTTGCAGTGACCAAAGCAAGTCACACGGCCATGACTACCTGGAATCCAGGAAATGCAATTCTCCCATGTGCTTGTCTGTAGAAGTAAGCCAGATATAAGTTAACTATGAAAGTACCCTCTCTACTCAGTGTATATAAAACTATAAATCTGGGTTCTAAAGCCTACCATACATCTAATCTATGTTTCTTTTTATACCCCTGGACATATATTATTGTAGTTGGAAGACACTGAAATGCACCTCATCCCAAGAATAAGATAAGGAGTTCAGACTGTTAAAAACTGTTACACCTTGGTCTACTCAGAGTTCCTTATCAATAGTAACAGCTACTAAATTTGACAGAGCCTATCTAGAAAGAGCATATTTGCATTTGTTTATTGTAAAACTGATCAATCAGTTCTTAAATCCAACTAAACCATTTCACAAGTCTCCAACTCAGGGACTAAAACTTAATGTGGCTAAAGTTTTTATTCCAGTTGGAATATGTGAAATATCATAAAGCGGTCAAAACTAAACTCTTTGTTAGGAAAGGTCAAGATATGTGGAAATTAAATACCAAAAAAAATCTTTTAAGTGGCTACATTTTTCAGAAACTTTCTTCTTCAAATTTTAGAAACAAATTATTCCCTTTTTTTGGACTGTCAGGTACAAAGCATTACAAGAAAAAAAATATATATATATATATATTCTAGGGAAATCAATCAATAAACAAGAATTAAGTTCCTACTGTGTGCACCAGCTCTTGGAATGTAATTTGTTTTTCCATTCCAATCATTATTTAAGTTTCTAACCAAAAATTTTCAGAAAGGGTCAGGATGAAGCCTGAGCTAAAATTGCAGTTTGGGATCGATTCTCTTCCAAGGTTTGCCACAAAGCAAGCCTGGTGGGGATAGCCTAGGATACTTATCACCTCTCAACCAGCATCCCTCCCCGAGTTTTGTTTCTTCGGGAGCAATATTTAGAAAGAGTGACTCTACCCTCACCAGGTATTTGAGCAAATGATCTGAAGTAAGCATCTCTTTGAAAACCCTTCTGTTAAAGAAAGAATGGGGGAGGGGCTTGGGCAACTCCCTCTAGTTCCAAACCAGAGCTCAGTTTACTTCCCTCACCTCTCTGCTGCCTTTTTCTGACCTCTGCAAGGTTCACCTGTGTCTGCCTTCTGTCTCCTCCTTTATTTGCCCTTCAAGCTGACATTTACGAGAATTGCTGTGTACAAGATTCCTTGCCAAGTCATGGCCATGCAAAACAATCAAACATGTACCCTACTTTTGAGACTGTCATGACCCAATGAGGAAAATAGGTATGTGAGGGAGCATGGCGAGTAGGGATTGCCCAGCTGCTGGAGTGCTGTGAGTGACACCTCATGCATGGGAAGTTTTCAGATGAAATTGGAGCTGCTCAAGCCTCCACTTGCAGACTGGCAGAAATTCCAGGATCCCAAACTTGCACCTTCTTGTCCTCCTGGATCATCTAGGGGTCCTGGAAGGCTCTGTCATGGTCTTTTTCCAAGCGAGGGAAAGCCCATTTTCTCCCAGGCTGCTGCTCTTTTGCTACCCTGGTTCTCACCCCCACCCAGCCCTGTGAGTCACCTGTCGGCGCTGCCCAGGGGGTCCTTCAAAAGAGAGATGCTAGACAGGTCTCTTCACTCCTCTGAACTCAATTCATTTGGGTCCCCATCACCCAGTCTCCGGGGTTGTGACTCTCAAGACACAGTCCTTCCAGATTCCCTTGCTGCAGAGACTTCCTGGACTCTACAATGACCAACCCTCATTCCAGACCCGAGGATTCCCCCAGTGGCAAGACTGCTTTCCTTCCCAGTTCCAGGAATACAAAGACTTTATTTCTTTTCTCTTCCAGACACTGCATAGGTCTTTGAACTACCTGGCAAGCAGGAGATCCTCTTCTCGGATGTTCCAGCGGCTCATTTTGTGGTCTTGAATCAGGGCCACAGCACACAGTTGTGAAAGCCACACATTGCACAACTTCAAGAGTGGGATTGCTGGGTCAGAGGACAGATGCACGCTTAATTTCACAAAGAACCCAATGGTTTTCCAGAATGACTGTACCAGTTTGCACTCCCATTAGCAACACCCTGTTTCTCCACAACCTTGTCAAGGCTTGAGTCATCCATCACTCTAATTGTTTCCATTTGGGCAGGTATTAATATTATTTGTAGAGCTGGAGTAGTGGTGACACTGGGTTCTTGTCATTTATAGTCTGTCTTAGTCATAAACTGTTATAGTCTGAATGTTTGTGTTTCTCAAAAGTTCCTATGTTGAAATCCTAACCCCCAATATGATGATCTTAGGAAGTGGAGCCTTTGAGAGTGATTAGGTCATGAGGGTGGAGCCCTCACAATGAGGTTAGTGGCCTTATAAGAAGAGATAGGAGACTTGCTCCCTGTCTCTCTGTCATGTGTGAGGATACAAGAAGACAAGACATCTGTAAACCACCACAAAGAGAGCCCTCACCAGAACCCAACCATGCTGGCTCCCTGATCTTGGACTTATAGCCTCCAGAGCTATGAGAAGTAAATACTGTTATTAATATACCCCGTAGTCAGTGGCAGTTTGTGCTAGCAGCTCAAACTAACTAAGATAAGGACCTGATGGGGTATATATATATATATTTTTTTTTTTTTTTTTTTTTGAGTTGGAGTCTCACTCTGTCGCCTAGACTGGAGTGCAGTGCCACTCCCAGCCACTGTAACCACGACCTGCTGGTCTCCGGCGATCCTTCCGCCTCAGCCTTCCGAGTAGCCGGAATTACAGGCATGCTACTACGCCAGGCTAATTTTTTTTTTTTAAATTTATTGTAGAGATGAGGTCTCGCTGCCCAGGTGGGTCTCGAACCCACGGGCTCAGGCAATCCACTCACCTTAGCCTCCCAAAGGCACGGATTACAGGCTGAGCCACCTAACCCGGCTTATATGGTATATTTTAAGGATAATCTTAATAATAGACCATCAACCCCTTTCCCAAATATGAGTTCTTTTGAAGCACTCTAAATGCATCATCTTCTTGGGCCCCCATGGCCTCAGAGTCCACCACCTTCTGCCTGTGAGTGCGCAAGATGCGTCCAAAACAGGTACTGTGGAGGGATGGGACTTCAGGTAGCATAAGCATAAGCTTTGCACTGAATTCAGAATCAATCTCATTTCCATAAGTCAGTTAAATCATCCATACTACAAACATTTTCTTCTTCCACACTTTCTTGTTAACAAATACTTAAGGAATGGCTCTATGTCCAGGGGTACAGCAGAAGACAGAGAGCCCTCAGGAACTCATCCGCTCCTGGAGGAAAATCAGACTTCACTTCAGATCATGGTCACGCGACTAGGAGCTCCTGAGCATAGTCTTGGGCACCCTTGCCTACTTCCCAGGTGTCCACAGGCAAGGTTACTCAGCCTCTGTGCAGCCCCTTTTCACGCAGCAGATGGGGAGAGGAGGACTGCAATGTCTTCAGGGACTAGAAAGAGCAGAGCTGTGGGAAGCTGACAGAGGAACAAAGTAGAACTGCCCAGCCTGACCCAGTGGGAGTCAGGTTTCTGAGGACATGGTAGCACCTGCTTCTTATTTTTCTGGTAGTTCTTGCCCCTGCTCTCCATCCAAGCATGCAGCTCATCAAGAGTGACCAAGCAGGAAAAGGTGTTAGCACCTGTGCTGGCCTCGAGCACCTGTCCTTGACTCACAGATGGCATCTTCCTCCCTGTGACTTCACATGGTCTGCGTTGTATGTGTGTCTGTGTTCTCCTCTCCCCTTCTTATAGGGATACCACTCAGGATGGATCAGGGCCCACTCAAATGGTCTCATTTTAACTTGGTCATCCCTTGAAGATCTTATCTCCAAATATGATCGCATATGAATTTGGGGAGAACACAATTCAGCCCATAACAAGGAGACACCATATGCCCACTAAAATACATCATCAAATCAGGCTGTCAAATGAAGGTATGCAGCAGGCAATTAAAAATCATCCAAGCCAGCAGCAAGCTGGGAAAGCAGCTTGTTTGCATTTTGGTTTAGTTTCTGGGTTTTTTTGTTTTGGTTTGGATTTTGGTTTGGGTATATTTTTAAGATTTTTAATTTGTAATTGACAAATAATAATTGTACATATTCATGGGATACATGGTGATGTTGTGATGCATATAATGAATGGTGATCGGATCAGGGTAATTAGCATATCTATCTCAAACATTCATCATATCTTTATGTTGCGAACATTCAATATCCTCCTTCTAGTTATTTAAAACTATGTGATATATTGTTAATTTGTCTTCCTACAGTGCTACAGAACACTAGAAGTTTTTCCTCCTACCTAGTTGTGACTGTGTATCCCTCAACAAATCTCTTCCTGTTCCCACCCTCCACAGGTTTTGGTATCCTCTGTTCTTCTTCTTTTATTTTATTTATTTATTTTTATTTGTATTTTTCCAGTTGGAGTCTCACTCTGTTGCCCAGGCTGCACACTCATGGCCACCCCAGCATCAACCTGCTGGGCTCCAGCAATCCTTCCGCTTCAACCTTCCAAGTAGCCGGGACTACAGGCGTGCGCTACCATGCCCGGTTAATTGTTTTTTATTTATTGTAGAGATGAGGTCTCACCAAGATGCCTGGGCTAGTCTCAAACCTGCAGGCTCAGGCAATCCACTAGCCTCGGTCTCCCAAAGTGCTGAGATTATATAGACTGAGACACCAAGCCCGGCCCTTACTTTTATTTCATATCCGTATGCAGTTATTTTATTTATCTGTTAACAGCAGGGATATGGGAGCTTAGTGGTAGTCAAGGGGTAGCCACAGCCACAGAGCAGGATGACCCAAACCACTACACCATTCACCCACAAAGCAAGTTTCAGCAACAAAGATGATCAGAGCAGGTTCTGAAGTCAGGGGAAGGCAAGGGCTCCAAATTCATAAATGAGAACTAAGTAGAACATTTTATTAAATGTTTTCCCATGTTTCATGGGAAATAACTGAATTAGTTTTACGTACAGACCTAAAGTATAGAATTGTAAGAGTAAAAAGGAGGACGGAATGTCAATAGAAAGTTGATATTATTAAAAGCAGTAGCTAGCCGGGCTCAGTGGCTCAGCCTGTAAATCCCACGCCTTTGGGAGGCTGAGGTGAGTGGATTGCCTGAGACCGCAGGTTCGAGACCCGCCTGGGCAACTTGGCGAGACCTCATCTCTACAATAAATCAAAATTAGCCAGGCTTGGTAGTGCGCGCCTGTAGTTCCAGCTACTTGGAAGGCTGAGGCGGAAGGATCACCGGAGCCCAGCAGGTCGAGGCTGCGGTGACCGGGAGCGGCTACTGCACTCCAGTCTGGGCGACAGAGTGAGACTCCAACTCAAAAAAAAAACCATGAGAATATGAAAAAATTACTATAAGAGTCTAATAAAGTAGAATTATAAAATTAGTAGACCTCAACAGCTGTCAGATAAAAATCAAATATATGTCGAAACATAAAAAGTCAAAATACAACTGAAAGCGCTTGTCTTGCTGATTTTATAGCAGCAACAAAACAAAGAAAATGTCTAGGCAAAACATATACCAAAAAAAATTAAATCCTCTTGAAAGAATTAAAAATAGATTTTGACAATATAAATCATTGTATCATTTTTAGATACAAAGACTCAACATTATAAAATTATCAGTTCTCCCTAAATTAACTTATAAACATAATAAAATTCCAATAAAAATAGCAACAAAAAAATTTTTTCCCTGGAGCTATACAAGTTAAAAATAAAGCTTCTACAGAAAAATAAGAATAGCTAGAAAAACTTGGGGAAGTAGAGAGCAATATATAGGAGAAAGAAATGAAAGTGATCCTACTAGACACTAAAATAGACTTTAAAGTCTCTAAAATTGAAATGTCGTCACACTGGCACACAAATAGGCAGACCAAAAGAGTAAAGTCCAGAAATAGAACTAAGAACATATTGGAATCAAACACAGGCTAAGCATCCCTCATCCAAAATGCTTGGGATCAGAATCATTTTGGATTCTGAATTTTGGGGATTTAGGAATATATGCATTATACGCAAATTCAAAAGTCTGAAATTCAAAATGTTCCAATGAGTGCTTCCTTTGATCATCAGATTGGTGCTCAAAAAGATTCAGATAATGGTGCATTTTCAATTTCAGGTGTTCAGATTTGGGTTGCTCAATCTGCACATAATGAAAATGTTATCACAAATCAGTTTAAGATAGACTGAAGAACATTTCAGTCAAAAGTACTGGAACAACTGGGTAGCTATTTAAGAAAAACAAGATAGGATCCATACTTCCTTATACATAAAAATGAACTCCAAATGAATCAGAAACTGAAATGCAAAGTGAAATAATGTAAGTACTAGAACACAAAATAGGAGTGAAAACCTTCATAATTTGGAAGTGAGGAAAAGCTTCCCAGCTCTTCTCACAATTTAGGAGAAATAAAAGAGGAGACTGGCCGGGCTCGGTGGCTCAGCCTGTAATCCCGCGCCTTAGGGAGGCTGAGGTGAGTGGATTGCCTGAGCCCGCGGGTTCGAGACCCGCCTGGGCAACTTGGTGAGACCTCATCTCTACAATAAATCAAAAAATCAGCCGGGCGTGGTAGCGCATGCCTGTAATTCCGGCTACTCGGAAGGCTGAGGCGGAAGGATCGCCGGAGCCCAGCAGGTCGAGGCTGTGGTGGCCGGGAGTGGTCACTGCACTCCAGTCTGGGCGACAGAGTGAGACTCCAACTCAAAAAAAAAATAAAAAAATAAAAGAGGAGACTGAGAAATCAGACTATACATTTATTAGTAAAGTTTGCTTTTTTTTTTGTTTTGTTTTGCTGTTGAGGTTTTTTTTTTGAGTTGGAGTCTCTGTCACCCAGACTGGAGTGCAATGGCCGCTCCCGGCCACCACAGCCTCGACCTGCTGGGCTCTGGCGATCCTTCCGCCTCAACCTTCCAAGTAGCCGGAATTATAGGCATGCGCTACCACGCCCGGCTGACTTTTTGATTTATTGTAGAGATGAGGTCTTGCTGCCCAGGCGGGTCTCGAACCCGCAGGCTCGCAAGCCACTCACCTCAGCCTCCCAAAGGCGCGGGATAATAGGCTGAGCCACCAAGCCTGGCCCTAAAAATTTTGTAAAGGGTATTTTCAAAAAATATTTTTAAATATCCAACTTTTAGAAAGTGAAATATATGAAAAGGTCAAAGGAAAATTACTCAAAGTATCAAATGCTTTCTGTCATTAATAATAAAAGGAATATACATTTAAATTGCATGAGGCCTCAACAGCAAAACAAAAAAAACCCAATTCAAAAACGAACAAAACAAGAAGTATATATATACATTTTATGTGTGTGTGTGTGTGTGTGTGTGTGTGTGTGTGTGTGTATCAACAGATGAATCTGAATAGTGAAAAAGTGATACATACATACAACAAAACATTATTCAGTCTTAAAAATTAAAACTGATACATGCTACATGAATAAACTCTGAAAACATTATGCTAAGTGAAATTAGTCAGTCACAAGCAGATAAATACTGTTCACTTACATGAAGTAGCTAGAATAGTCAAAATCTTAGAGACAGTGGTTCCCAAGGGCAGTGGAGAAGAAGGAATGGAGAGTTATTGTTTAACGAGTAGAGTTTCAGTATGTGATGATAAAGAAAGTTCTGAAGGTGGGCCAGGTGCAGCAGCTCATGTCTATAATCCCAGAACTTTGGGAAGTTGAGGTAGGAGAACTGCGTGAGCCCAGGAGTTCAAGGCCACCCTGGGCAATATAGTGGGACCTCATCTCTACAAAAAACAAAAAGTAAGGTGGGTTGATAGTGCTCATCTGTAGTCCCAGCTACTCAGGATACTGAGGCATAACTTGAGCTCAGGAGTTGGAAGCTGCAGTTAGCTGTAATTGTGTCACTGCACTCCAGTCTGGGTGATAGAGACTCCAAGTCAAAAAAAACCAAAAGTTCCAGAGATGGATAGTGGTAATGACTACACAGTGTCACTGAACTGTACCCTTAAAAATGGTTAAAATAGAAAATCTTATGTTATACATATTTTACCATAACTTTCTAAAACTACATAAAATAACACTTACCTATCAGACTAGCAAAAATCCAAAAGTTTGACAACACATATCGTTGGCAAAGATGAGAGAAACAGGCACTCTCATACTGCGATGGAATGTCAAAATAACACCATCCTCGCTAACTGGAATTTGAAGATCTAGAAAAAGCATACATACCTTTAATTTGGTAAGTCTCTCTTTTTTTTTGAGTTGGAGTCTCACTCTGTTGCCCAGGCTGGAGTGCAGTGTCACACTCACGGCCACCCCAGCATCAACCTGCTGGGCTCCAGCGATCCTTCCTCCCTAGCCTTCAAAAGTAGCCAGATCCACAGGCGTGTGCTACCAAGCCCGGCTAATTTTTTATTTATTGTAGAGACAAGGTCTCGCCAAATTACTCGTCTAGTCTCAAACCCACAGGCTCAGGCAACCCACTCACCTTGGCCTCACAAAGTGCTGGGATTACAGGCTGAGCCATCGAGCCTGATCAATAAGTCTACTTCTAAGAAATCTACTCTAAAGAAACACCCCAATAAATATGAAACAATATATGCATATGGTTACTGTGACATTATCTGAAACAGCGAAAGTTTGGAAACAATCCATAAATCCATCGATGAGGGACTGGATGAATATCCTAAAATATGTCTACCACATGATAGAACACTATGCAGCCATAAAAGATCTTTATATCATATGACATGACAGAGAACAATCTTCAGGATATACCATGTAAAAAGCAAGGTGCCAAAGAGCATCTAGAATATGCTACCTTTTGTATATGGAGGAGAGGGGCAAACATATGAACACATGTGGAAAGATAAACTCCAAACTAACTTTTTAAGAATTACCATAGGGGAAGGAAAAAGTGAGACAGAAGGAACAAAGACGGAAACAAGACTTCTGAATAAAACTTGCAATGAAAGTACCGTTCAAAATTGGAAAAACATTCCTAAAGAATTAAAACAAATTAATCTAATGCATACCACTTAGTGATAAAACCACAAAGAAAAGCGATTTTAAGTAACTTTAGAGTACAGTATTTTGACAGTACATCTTTAATAAAAATACCACAAAGAAAATTTTAAGCTGAACTCAATAGTCAATTAGAGGTAATACTGACATTTTAAAAAAACTGTTTTAATATATGAAGTGAGCCAATGCAAATAAATATTTGAGGAATCAAGATTTTCAATAAAAAAAAAAAAAAAAGAGGCCTGGGCTCGGTGGCTCAGTCTGTAATCCCAGCACTTTGGGAGGCCGAGGTGAGTGGATTGCCTGCGCCCGCGGGTTCGAGACCCGCCCGGACAACTTGTCGAGACCTCATCTCTACAATAAATCAAAAAATTAGCCGGGTGTAGCGGTGAGCACCTGTAGTTCCAGCTATTTGGAAGGCTGAGACAGAAAGATTGCCGGAGCCCAGCAGGTCGAGGCTGCGGTGGCCAGGAGCGTGCCACTGCACTCCAGTCTGGGTGAAAGAGTGAGACTTCAACTCAAAAAAAAAAAGAAAGAAAGAAAGAAAAAAGAGATATGGCCGGGTTCGGTAGCTCAGCCTGTAATACCAGCACTTTGGGAGGACAAGGCAAGTAGATTATCTGAGCCCATGGGTTCGAGACCAGCCAGCCTGGCAATTTAACAAGACCTCGTCTCTACAATAAATCAAAAATTAGCCAGGCATAATAGCACACGCCCGTAGTTTCAGCTACTTGGAAGGCTGAAGTGCAAGGATCACCAGAGCCCAGCAGGTCGACGCTGGGGTGGCCGTGAATGTGCCACTGTACTCCAGCCTGAACAATGGAGTGAGATTCCAACTCAAAAATAAAAGAAAAGAAAAAAGAGATACAAGTATAAATTCGAGTAAGTTAAATAAAAATCCTTAGTGTTAAATTTTAATCAAAGCTATTTGAACTGGTTTTTTTTTCCCCTCCTCTCAAGAAATATTTGCCAGTTCTGTCCCTTGAAGAAAGCGTATTCTATGTCTCTGTGTACTGGAGAGTCCTTGAAGCAGTAACAACTCAATAACACTGAGTACACCCAGTACCCAGAATGTGGTCCATTGCCCACAGGAAGGATCAATTTCAAGTCTGAAGCAGGAAACATACGAGATGAGTCTGGGACACTGTGTTGGCCTCACCTGGAAGCAAGAAGTTATCAAACGATATGATTTATTATATCATGAATAAGTCATATCACAAAGAACACTGACACCAACAGAAAGGAACCCTCATAGGCTAAAAGTGGGATAATTTAAACACCAAGAAGAGTACTTAATACAAGTGACTGAAACACAATGACCATACTAAAGACCATAAGTCATAGTCTATAAAAGAATAAAGCCAGCCGGGCTCGGTGGCTCAGCCTGTAATCCCGTGCCTTTGGGAGGCTGAGGTGAGTGGATTGCCTGAGCCCAAGGGTTCGAGACCCGCCTGGGCAACTTGGCGAGACCTCATCTCTACAATAAATCAAAAATTAGCCAGGCGTGGTAGTGCGCGCCTATAGTTCCAGCTACTCGGAAGGCTGAGGCGGAAGGATCGCCGGAGCCCAGTGGGTTGAGGCTGCGGTGGCCAGGAGCAGCCACTGCACTCCAGTCTGGGCGACAGAGTGAGACTCCAACTCAAAAAAAAAAAAAGAATAAAGCCCACATCGCAGTGGACAGCATTGTAAGTAACTAAGGCACCAATGCTTTATTCAAAACTTAGCAAATAAAAGAAAATTACGTGTTTATCATATTTATTTGGCCTATTAAGTGCACACAATAAAATGCATAAGATTATAAAGGACACCTCATCAGCAAGGGTACCTGCATAATGAACATCTGTATACCTAACCCTGAGTTGTATCCATCTTTAAAATAAAAGACTTTTTAAAAAAAGATTATAAAGGAAACCAAATCATTCCAAGTTATCAAAATACTAAAAATAAGCAAATTTGTCACATATGTGCTTATTAGTGGCAGATGTAATAACTACTATAATCCCAACATAATGATGAGCATTGACAATATTTTGAGATATCTGCAATCACTGTAATGTGATATGAAAGTATCTGGTCAGCTGGGCTCAGTGGCTCAGCCTGTAATCCCGCGCCTTTGGGAGGCTGAGGTGAGTGGATTGCCTGAGCCCGCGGGTTCGAGACCCGCCTGGGCAGCGAGACCTCATCTCTACAATAAATCAAAAAAATCAGCCGGGCGTGATAGCGCGTGCCTGTAATTCCAGCTACTCGGAAGGCTGAGGCGGAAGGATCGCTGGAGCCCAGCAGGTGAGGCTGCGGTGGCCGGGAGCGGCCACTGCACTCCAGTCTGGGCGACAGAGTGAGACTCCAACTCAAAAAAAAGAAAGTATCTGGTTTAGCCGGGCTCGGTGGCTCAGGCTGTAATCCCGCGCCTTGGGAGGCTGAGGTGAGTGGATTGCCTGAGCTCGCAGGTTCGAGACCCGCCTGAGCAACTTGGTGAGACCTCATCTCTACAATAAAATAAAAAAATCAGCCGGGCATGGTAGGGCGTCCCTGTAATTCCGGCTACTTGGAAGGCTGAGGTGGAAGGATTGCCGGAGCCCAGCAGGTCGAGGCTGCAGTGGCCAGGAGCAGCCACTACACTCCAATCTGGGCAACAGAGTGAGACTCCAACTCAAAAAAAAAAAAAAAAAAAGTATCTGGGTTAATTGATGACAAACTCACAGATACTGCTAACATGTCTTTGGCGTATTGCCTACATTCATATTTGATGCAGATGTTAACTTTCAGATATAGGTCATTAAAAAATAAATTATTTTTTTCCCACTCAAGTGTTTCCCCTTGAATTCTACCACTGGCCCCAGGTCAAAAACTCCTGCATTAGATGGAAAGTAAGGGAACATTTCAATGGACAGATAGGTCTGTTACCAAATGAAATCACTGAGCTCATAATTCCTAAAGCCAGACACTGGATGACTCCTGATGCAATGAACAAGAAAACACACAGCTTTAGTTAAGCAGTTTTTCAAGTCAGAACTAACCCAGTTCCCAAAATAAGACGGTGGCAGGGAGAAAAAGCATGCATGGGGGTGGGGGCTCTACTGGAAGGGAAGTGGAGTTTCTTTTGAGTGCAATAAAAATGTTCTAAAATATATTGTCGTGATGGATGCGCAACTCTAAATACACTAAAAGTCACTGTACTGTACGATTTAAATGAGTTAATTGTTGCTCATTACATCTCAATAAAGCTGTTACCAAAAAAAAGTCAACAGCCATTTCATATGACAAAAGAAAGCCCTCATTTTACTGATGACTTTCTTATTAGCAAAAGGGTAATGCCATAGACTGAATGCCTGTGTCCCTCTCAGATCCTTATGCTGAGATCCTAATCTCAATACACAAGGCCTTTGGGAGGTGAGCAAGTTATGAGGGCAGTGCCCTCACGAATGGGACTGATACCCTACAAAGAGGGCGCAGAGAGCGCCCCTGCATGTGATGATGCAACAAGAAGAACCAGAAAGCAGGCCCTCATCAGACGCCCTATCTACCAGTGCCTGAATCTTGAACCTCTCAGCCTCCAGAACTGTGAGAAGCAAATTTGCCTGTTCTGTTGTTTGTAGTATTCTGTTACAATAGTGTTGGGAGCCAGCCACAGAGGCCCACTGAGCATTAGGGATCAGGAAGGGCCATTGACCCCGAGACCACTAGGATGTGTTCGGGAGCTATTGACCCCATTTCCTCCCCCTTTCTACTCACCACTAACCAAATTAAGCTCCTGTGAGCTCAAAACATAAAAACTCTGAAACCAGGATGAACACAAGCTAACTTTAGAAGCTCATTGCTCCCATTCTTCCATAAACTGCAGCTTCAACTCAACTTCACACAACTTACAACTCAAACTCGGGTCACATCTAAGAGTCTTAGTATTGGTCACAGGTTTCTGGGTCATGATCTTAGGATTTATGGAAGTTGAATAAGGTGTAAATTGTAGAATATAGTTTTAGAAGACAGCCATTTTGTTGAAAGAATGCAACTGGGTTACTTGCAGATAGCCCACTGTGAACTTTGGACTGGGCCACATTCCAAACATTCTGGGATGGGCTACTTTAGTTTGTAAAGTAAGTACTTAAGTCTCTATAGAATTGTTTAACTTGGTATTAGTACAGAAAGTGTTTATAGGCAATATGAAAAGGGTTTATAGGCAGTACAAAAAGGGTTTAAAGGCAGTCATGGATTAAGGTTTCGTGGATTAGGTTTAACATCTGTTATGGGATTATACCTGAAAGAACATCTGGTGGATGGGGAACGCCCCTCACACACCTGACTGTGTACAAAAGACCCGTTGTAATTCCCAATAAACAGTTTCTGCACTAGACAGGGATCCAGTCTCTTTCTTTCTCTCTTTCTTCTTCCCCCTAATCGCCGACGCCGTCTCCACCTTTGGGGTACCCTGAACCTGGCTGGAGTTGGACTCCTGCACAATAGCCCAAAAGACTAAAACAACACACAGCCAATAAGACAAGCAAATCATGTTGCTGAGCACAGTGGTTCACACCTGTAATTCCCAGCACTTTGGGAGGCCAAGGCAGGAAGACTGCCTGAGCCCAGGGGTCGAGACCAGTCTGGGCAACTTGGTGAGACCTCATCGCTGCCACAATACATTTTAAAAAACTGAGCTGGGCATGGTGGCATGCGCCTGTGGTTCCAGCAATTTGGAAGGCTGAGGCAGAAGGATCACCAAAGCACAGCAGGTCGATGCCAGGGTGGCCATGAGTGTGACATTGCCCTCCAGACTGGGTGGCAGAGTGAGACTCCAACTCAAAAAAAAGAAAAAAATTACTACTAAAATTAAATAAATAAATAGAGTTTACATCTAGGCCCACATCCATATCTATACATGTAAGCTATTGGTAGTAACCAATTTATGATCACGTTTTAAGAGTTCCTTTTTAAGCAATTTGTAACTCAGGATGTATTTTTCCATAAAAGTAATAGCCAGGCCTCCATTCTCACAATCTTCATTCAAAACTAGGGCTCTTACCATTCCTGGGAACTTGGACACCAGCAGCCTTAAACCTTTCTATTAGAACCCAATCTGACTAAGAAATTCAATCCATGTACAACTATCAACTGTGGGCCAAGCCTTTCTCCTTTCTTCCCATCAGTCTCCATTCTCTCCCTCATCTCCAGCCACTACAATAACTTACTGAGCACACATGATGTACAAAGCACTAAGTATTCACCACGTATTAAGTGCTATTATTAAGATTCCCAATTCAAAGGCAGAGGGAAAAAGGCCACAGAGTATACCACCTTCAACTACTCTCTTACTAATTTCCTAAACACATTCATTTTTTTCCCACTGCATTCACATAGCAAAACTCCAACTCCAGATCAATCCAACTGTCACTTTATCCATATCTGTATCCATGTTTCTGAACTACTAATGAAAAAAAAATCTTGAAATCTCAGTAAAAAAATGTACTGTCTCCAACTGAAACTAAGCCCTGGATACTTAACAAATCCATCTTTTAACCCTAGTCAGAGTTCTCTCTTACACTCTACAAAGCAGCTATTTCAAAACTCCATTCTCCCCCAAATTTCTCAACTTTGTTCATTTACAGTAGCTGATTTCACAAAAGCAACAAACCCACTCAAAAAACTCAATTTTGGCCGGGCTCAGTGGCTCAGCCTGTAATCCCGCGCCTTTGGGAGGCTGAGGTGAGTGGATTGCCTGAGCCCAAGGGTTCGAGACCCGCCGGGGCAACTTGGCGAGACCTCATCTCTACAATAAATCAAAAAATTAGCCAGGTGTGGCAGTGCGCGCCTGTAGTTCCAGCTACTTGGAAGGCTGAGGCAGAAGGATTGCCGGACCCCAGCAGGTTGAGGCTGCGGTGGCCGGGAGCGACCACTGCACTCTAGTCTGAGGGACATAGTAAGACTCCAACTCAAAAAAAAAAAAAAATCAATTTTACCCCATCCATTCTTTTATCTGGCCACAGTATACAACCTGCCTAAGGCTAATCCTTCTATCTATTCTCTCCTATCTCCCAACTTTGCTCATAATCTCCAGCCCTCCTAAGATATCCCAAGCCTCTCAAAAATATAACTAGCACATTCCTACTGGTCTTCAAACATCCTCAAGTCTGTCATCATAGAAAAGAGACACGGGCCAATCCAACCTATCTCCTTTCCATTCACAGCAAACTCTTTGAAAGTATGCTCAAAAAGTCAGTCTCCACTACTTATCTTTCACTTCTCAAGGCAGGGCAATCCGATACAGTCTCAACAAGACTTCTCACTTGACTCCTCTGCAACATTTGATACTGTTGACATTCCCTCCTTCTCCCCCTTGGCTTCAACATCACTCTCCACTCTCCTGGCTTTCGGCTGGCAGCTCCTGTTCAGGCTCTTTGTCAGGTTCCTCTTCTACTGTCTATTTCTTAAATGTAGTGCTCAGTAGTCTCCTCTTGGCTCACACTCATTGTGAGACTCACACACCTGTCTTGAGACTTCTGACACTCTTGTAGCGCGGTGGCTCACATCTGTAATCACACAGCCTAGGCAACAAAGTGAGACCTTGTCTATAAAAAAAAAAAATTAGAACTAGTGAGTGGGAGTGGTGGGAGTGGTGGCATGCATCTGTAGTAAGGAGACTGAGGTAAAGTAAAGAGACTGAGGTGGGAGGACTGCTTTTGCCCAGGAGTTCGAGGCTGCAATGAGCTATAAACACAGCACTGCACTACATCCTAGGCAACAGAACAAGATCCTGTCTCAAAACAAAAACCAAAAAAAATTTTTTTTCAAATAGAAGTAAATGAGAGAAAATTAAGTCTCTACCTCCTCCCTTCCAGTCCATCCCTTGCCCATTCCCTCTTAAAGATAACCTCCCAGCCGGGCTCGGTGGCTCAGCCTGTAATCCCGCGCCTTGGGAGGCTGAGGTGAGTGGATTGCCTGAGCCCAAGGGTTCGAAACCTGCCTGGGCAACTTGGAGAGACCTCATCTCTACAATAAAATCAAAAAATTAGCCGGGCGTGGCAGCACATGCCTGTAGTTCCAGTTACTTGGAAGGCTGAGGCAGAAGGCTTGCTGGAGCCCAGCAGGTTGAGGCTGCAGTGGCCAGGAGTGGCCACTGCACTCCAGTCTGGGCGACAGAGTAAGACTCCAACTCAAAAAAAAAAAGATAACCTCCCATTAACATTTGGAATGTATCTTCCAAATCCTTTTTTAAGTGCACACAGTCATACACTGAGTACCTACCATATGTTAAAACTGTGCTCAACATTTTATATAAATCCTGTCTAATCTACTTGGAAGACCTTGTAAAGTAGGCTTTGTTCCTCCAATTTCACAAGATGATGGAACTGAGGTCAGGCAATTTATGGGACCTGCCACAATTACCAAGTGGTAAAGTGGCAACTGAAACTGATCTAACTAGCTCCCAAGTCCTGGTTCTGATATTCTGCCCTCCTTCCAAGACCTATTTATTTTACTTTTTAAATTTTATTTTATTACAGAGATGTGGGATACAAGTAAGGATTAACTACACAAGTAGGCTGCATGTAGGTGAGGTCTGGGCCGCCCTGGCCCTCACTTTCCCTGGTTTGGGACCAGGTACCCTTTGTGTTGTTGCATGCCCTCACTCCTTCCCTCCCTCCCCTGGCAGTGCCCAGCCACCGATCCCTCCCTTGTGCTAATGTGATTATTTTATGTGTAATCTGGGTGTGCTTCCTTTCAATCCCCTGAAAACAGAAGCTGAGTATTCCTTATCTGCAATGCTTGAGGCCAGAAGTGTTTCAGAATTTGGTTTTGGAATATTTGTATATACAAAATGAGATACCTAGAAGACAGGACCTAAATATAAAATTCATATGTTTCATATATGCCTTATACACATAGCCTAAAGGTAATTTTATACAATATTTGTAATAATCTTGAACATGAAACAAAGTTTGTATACACCGAACCACCAGAAAACAAAGGTATCAGGTGTGGGATTTTCCACTTGTGGCAACATGTCAGGACTCAAAAAGTTTTGGCTTTTGAAATATTTTAAATTTCAGATTTTTAGGTTAGGAAACTTTAACTGATATTTTTTCTTTTTACCTGCCACTGAATACTTTACTGCAGAGAGCACAAAACGAAGGATAAGCAGACACTGACTACCTCTCAAGCAAATAAATGTTTTAATTCTAATTATTTTATTTTTTTTGAGTCAGGGAATCATGGCTCACTGCAGCCTCCACCTCCTGAGTTCCGATGATCCTTCCACCTCAGCCTCCCGAGTAGCTGGGACTACAAGGGCTCTCCAATGCCACCACGCCTGCCTAATTTTTTATTTATGTGAGGAGATGAGGTCTTGCTATGTTACCCAGGCTGGTCTCAAACTCCTGGACTCAACCAATCTTCCTGCCTCAGCCTCCCAAAGTGTTGGGATTACAGGTATGAGCCACCATATCCAGCCTAATTTTTAATTTTTAATGTTTTTATTTTATTTTTATTTTTTTTTGAGTTGGAGTCTCACTCTGCCACCCAGACTGGAGTGCAGTGGCCACTCCCGGCCACCGCAGCCTCGCCTGTTGGGCTCCAGCCATCCTTCTGCCTCAGCCTTCCGAGTAGCTGGAACTACAGGCGCGCACTACCACGCCCGGCTAATTTTTTGATTTATTGTAGAGATGAGGTCTCACCAAGTTGCCCAGGCGGGTCTTGAACCCGCGGGCTCAGGCAATCCACTCACCTCAGTCTCCCAAGGTGCGGGATAATAGGCTGAGCCACCGAGCCCAGCTAATTTTTATATTTTTAAAGACAGGGTCTTACTCCATCACCCAACCTGGAGTACAGTAGCATGATCATAGCTAACTGCAGCCTCAAGCTCCTGGGCTTAAGCAATCCTCCCGCCTCAGGTAGCTAGAACTAACAGGCATGTGCCACTATGCCTGACTAATTTTTTTATTTTTAATTTTTCATAGAGACATGGTTTTACTTGGTTGCTCAGACTAGTCGCCAATTCCTGAGCTCAAACTTGATTTCCCTGACTCAACCTCTCAAATTTCTGGGATTGCAGGCATGAGACACAGTACCTGGCCTTTCAAGGAAAAGAAATTTTTAAAGGCTTTTGACTAGTGACGCTTTTAAAAGTGTACTTAGAGTGGGCACAGTGGCTCACACCTGTAATCCCAGCACTTTGGGAAGCTGAGGCAAGAGGATTGGTTGAGCCCAGGAGTTCAAGACCAGCCTGGGCAACATAGTGAGACCTCACCTCTACAAAAGAATTAATAAATTATCCAGGCATGGTAGCGCACGACCGTAGTCCAGCTACTTGGTATTACCTGAGCCCAGGAAGTCGAGGCTGTAGTGAGACATGATTGTGTCACTGCACTCCAGCCTGGGTAACAGACTGAGATCCCAACTCAAAAAAAAAAAGTGGCCGGGCTCAGTGGCTCAGCCTGTAATCCCGCGCTTTGGGAGGCCGAGGTGAGTGGATTGCCTGAGCCCGTAGGTTCGAGACCCACCTGGGCAACTTGGTGAGACCTCATCTCAACAATAAATCAAAAATCAGCCGGGTGTGGTAGCGCGCGCCTGTAATCCCGGCTACTTGGAAGGCTGAGGCGGAAGGATCGCCAGAGCCCAGCGAGTCGAGGCTGTGGTGGCCAGCAGCAGCCACTGCACTCCAGTCTGGGTGACAGAGTGAGACTCCAACTCAAAAAAACATTAATAAATAAAAAATAAAAAGTATAGTTAACAGCATCTTATTAATAAAATCTAACTATAATCCCATAGTCTTAATTATTCTGTAGGAAACATGAAGGTTTTATTTAATACAACACAATAACATTTCCATTTGCAAAGCTGTTCGTACATATGTAGATTATCATCTAAGTCTCACAATAACCCAGTAAAATACTATCACCATTTTACATCTGAAGAATGTGAGGTTTAGGGAAGGTAAGAAGTACAACCACATTCACCCTCTAGCAGTCCTGCCACAAGTCCCAGAGTCGTGACTCTAGATATTCCGCATTCACCACTGCAGCACATTGTATTTGAAGTTGAGGACATTTTAAAAACATTCTATATATTCTATACACTTCTGTGGAAGTATAAAGAATAATGGGCACATAAGTTTTATATTAAGTCAATTTATTTATTAGATATTGGTCTCTGCATGATTTTTTTTTTTTTTTTTTTTTGAGTTGGCGTCTCACTCTTTTGCCCAGGCTGGAGTGCAATGGCACACTCACGGCCACCACAGCCTCGGCCTGCCGGGCTCAGGAGATCCTTTCACCTCAGCTTTCAAAGTAGCTGGAACTACAGGCACCATCACGCAGGCTGATTTTTCTTGATTTATTGTAGAGATGAGGTCTCGCCAAATTGCCCAGACTGGTCTTGAGCCCTTAGGCTCAGGCAATCCTCTCCCCTTGGCCTCCCAAAGTGCTGGAATTACAGGCATGAGCCACTGTGCTCAGTTAAGAATAATTTTAACTCAAACATCTACTGAGTGCCAAAACATTGCCAAGCAGAGATGACAAAAATGAACAGGATACAAGACAAAGAATAAAAAGGGAGAAAATTAATAATAATTATCATTTAATGTGATAAATATAATAATGATATGAATAAAATGGCATTCGTTAACTCACTCCAAAAACATGCATGAAAATCTATAGCATATTAGACATTGTGATATGTGCTACAGATACACTGAGAAGCAAAAAAGGATTTGAGAGCAATTAATACTACCTAGGGAATTAGAATAAACTGAAGAGTTGTGGCTGGGCTTTAAGAATTGAGTAAGAATTGGCTGCCAGGCAGGGAAAGGAGAAGCCTTACAAAGAATGATCTGCCAATACAAACATGAAGGCCTAACACAGTAATAACAGGATTTCCAGACCATTAAAGAAAAAAAATTCATGGAGATCCACATTACCATATTCATAATACACACAGATCTAATTATGGGACATCAGACAAGATGTTCCATCATGTAGTCACTAAATAGGACATATACTTCTGATTGTACCATTTGAGCCTTTCTCCATGTGCATATACCACAGGAACCTGTTATTTACTGACTTGGGGAGGTGGTCATTATATGTCATTAAGAGAAAAAGGGTTACAGGACAGTCTTTGGAGACCCTCCTCCCCTTTATTTCAATAAAACAATTATAGGTAAACTCATTTAAAACAAAACTGGAAGTACATCAAAATGCTATTGTGTAACTTCCTTTACTTGCCTTTGTTCAATCCATTTTCCATGCAGAACTCCCAAAAATCCTTCAGTGATTTTCCAATTGCTCTCTGTATAAAATACAAAATCCTTAACTGACTTGTAAGTTCTGTGTGGTCTCACCCTCTTCAAACCATCTCATGCCTTTGTCCCCATCATTCCATTTCTGACATCTGGTTCACCTTTCAGTTCCTCAGACAAGCTCTTTCTCACGTCAGGGCCTAGGGTATACTAGATCTGTCTTCACAGGACTTGGTTCCTAATCATTCTTTGGTTCGAAGTCTCAACAACATTTCCTTAGAAAGGTCCCTTGCACCCTCCCCACACACCCATTCTCAAAAGCATCCTCTAATTTTCCTTCATAGTAGCTATTACAATTTGTAATTATACTACTATATACACATACATCTTTCTATGTTTACACATGTCTCTGTCTCTCCAACACAGTGCCTAGCATATAATAGACATTCAATAAATGAATGAAAGTAGAATTCTGAATTAACAAAAGTCAAATTATGGGTTTTATTTATTTATTTATTTTGCAATCTATATTTTCTAAATCTTCTTCTACAACTAGCACAGAAAAACTTGTATAAGAAAATAATTAAGACAGTACTTCTATCTACTGGTTCCTTAACTCAAAGCAACCATCTCTTTCTCCTAAGATTTAATAATCCTAATAAATTCTTCTAGAAGAAAGTATCTTTCTAATCATTCCTGTTTGCTCTATACAAGACCAAATTTCTCAAGTCTGAATAATCTCAGGCCACTAACAATCTTCCTGTCCCAGTTTTTCCATTTACCAATCCTTTCCACACTCAAAAAGAAGTCTTCCTAAAAACCAAGTTTACAATATTATTGCTGTCTTTAAAACCTCTAGTGGCCTCCAGTAACATTTCCAGTTTAAGATCCTCTGACTTTTCATTTCCCTTTTACACGCACAATTCTTCTCATAACTCAGTTCTTGTTATTAAACAACTTAGATTTTCTTCTTTAGTTGTATAAAGCAAAAGAAGGATTCCAAGGACAATAACTTTCTCTCCCATCTAGGTTTCTTTTACAATATATCCTGTCTAGAATGCAAGTTTCCTAGCTTCCAAATCACACAATATGTGTCATTCAACACTATCTTCTAAAGCGTTCTGGACCTTTTCCAACATTCCCCTAACCATAGGTCTTCTCCTTGACTCCATTTCTCACAGCACCCAGCACTGCTGCCCATTTAACCACTAATGACAGTCATTTTTCCCTTCCTCATGAAATTTGGACAATGGATGACAAGGACTTCCTCCCTTCAAAGGAATTATCTTCTCTTACCAGCTACTAGTAAGATGGCTAAAAAGTTTTTCCCTTGCCACTGTTCCATAGGCAAGGCAAAAGCATCAAGCCAAAATGTGTCATCACCCACCAAAGAGCAAAAGAATGTATATAAAAAAGACAAACCCAGCCAGGTTCGGTGGCTCAGCCTGTAATCCCGCGCCTTGGGAGGCTGAGATGAGTGGACTGCCTGAGCCCGCGGGTTTGAGACCCGCCCGGGCAACTTGGCGAGACCTCATCTCTACAATGAATCAAAAAATTAGCCGGGCGTGGTAGCGCGCACCTGTAGTTCCAGCTACTTGGAAGGTTGAGGCAGAAGAATCGCCGGAGCCCAGCAGGTCGAGGCTGCGGTGGCCCGGAGCGGCCACTGCACTCCAGTCTGGGAGACAGAGTGAGACTTCAACTCAAAAAATAAAAATAAAAATAACTTTAAAAAATTAAAAAGACAAATCCTAGGCCTTTGATACCAATTCCACTGAAGGTAGTTTCTAATAATAAAGTTTACAATCAGAACACATCCACAAAGGTATGAGAAAAGATAAACCATGATGACAAAGGTAATCTGTGGTTACCTGGAGACAAATGGATGGAGAAAAAGAGAACCAAGAGTTGAGGAGAGATGTACATGGAAAGAGGGGAGAAGCAGCCTTAAGAGGGGGCACTCACTACCTTTTCAGCAGTGACGACCCACCCACGAGAGCATGCCTATCGCAAAGGATCTCCTTCATCCCTCTCAAGAAGAGATGAGGAAACACAAGAAGCGGTGCTTGGTTCAGGTCCCCAACTCCTTCTTCATGGGCATGAAATGCCGAGGATGCTAAAAAAATCACCATGGTCTTCAGCCATGTACAAACAGTAATTGTGTGTGTTGGTTACTCCACTGTGCTCTGTCAGCCTACAGGAGAAAAAGAAAGGCTCACAGAAGGATGTTCCTTCAGGAGGAAGCAGCACTAAAAGCACCCCAATCAAGATGAATGGAAAGCCATCCCAATAAACACATTTTGGATATATCCTTGTCTGTCTTTAACTGCTAGGAAGCTCCAGTTTCAAGTATTCGGGCGCAACCAGAAGAGTGGACTACTAGAGTCTTGGATCAGTTTGTAAAACAGAACGAAGGCAGCTTCCTTCATTCAAAGTACATGGTGCTGCATGTAACAACTCCTTACCTAGAAAGATGAAAGCAGTTGATGCCAACACTGCAAAGTGGGTAAAGAGGATCTGCTAAGAACCCATGAACCACTTGAGGACACCTAAATCGTCACACTGATCTATGCACTGACCAGAAGAAAATGAGATATAGGAGATATAGTTATTTATTAACACAACCAGGGCAGATGCTGCATTTTAAAATGTAGTCATAAGAGCATCTAGTGGAGGCATTCAAAACCCAGCGCTCTTAAGAAATGGTTTTGCTTCTTAAGAAAGACAAGAGGTCTTCAGGTGTGAACTAGTCTCCTCCATCTCTTTTTGGCTTCTTCCTATCCCCAAAGTAATAAAATCCCCTAATTCTTAAGCCTGATATTCTTTGTGTTACAAAGGATACCATAAATTCTCTCATTTAAAATGCTAGGGCAGACAGCAGATACTCTTGCTGCTGCCCTGCCTGTTGTGTCTTTCACAACTTATCTTCCCTTTAATAAATCTACCTTTCTTAATTAAAATTAAAAAAAAAAGCCGGGCTCGGTGGCTCAGCCTGTAATCCCGCGCCTTTGGGAGGCTGAAGTAAGTGGATTGCCTGAGCCCGCGGGTTCGAGACCCGCCTGGGCAGGCGAGACCTCATCTCTACAATAAAATCAAAAAATTAGCCGGGCATGGTAGCACGCGCCTGTAATTCCGGCTACTCAGAAGGCTGAGGCGGAAGGATCGCCAGAGCCCAGCAGGTCGAGGCTGCGGTGGCCGGGAGCGACCACTGCACTCCAGTCTGGGCGACAGAGTGAGACTCCAACTCAAAAAAACAAAAACAAACAAAAAAATTCAAAAAAAAAGGAGGGGGCATCTTCTCCTATAACTGAAAGGAAGTTGTAGACAGGCCAAGACAGGTGAGGGAAGCCTCTGCAAGCCTTAAGTAAAAGGCTCAGAGCCAGGAAGGAGTAAAAAAAACTTTAGAGGGAGTGGTGAAGGTTTTAAATAATCACTTGGGAGAATTAATCCAGAAGAGAAGTGACAATCTGAAGTAAAGCAATGGCCCCATACATGGAGAAGACAAATGAGAATTAACCCAGCGAATCTACAGATGAGTCGCTTACTAGACATGAAAGGTGAAAGAGAAAACTGTAGCGTCGAACCTAAGAGACTGGGTAGATGAAAGGGAGGTGAGAATATGGAAAGGTGGGAAGAACTGGTGATCACAGGACTGGAAGAGGTCAAGACCTTTTGAGTTTTGTGACTAGGAGCCAAAAGGCATAAGGAAACTTAATACTGATTGTGCACCAACTCCTAGGCACTTCATTTGGGTTATTTTCTTTAGTTGTCAGTGGATCACTTATCATTTTGAAGGTTTGGAGGTTCCTGGTATCTCTGGCGAGTAAGCAGTTACAGGAGAAGAGGAATCATGGAATCAATCATAAGAACTGTTTGAGGAACTCTAGACTTAACCTAAAAATCTAAAGTCAAGTGGTACTTCATTCCACATTTCCCAGCCCAGGTGACCAGGGATTACAAAAGAAAACAACCAATCAAAAGCTCAGGACACAGCCAGGCACGGTGGCTCATGCCGATAATCCCAGCACTTTGGGAAGCCAAGGTGAGAGGATTGCCTGAGTCCATGTTCAAGACCAGCCTGGGAAACTTGGCGAGACCTCATCTCTACAATAAATCAAAAAAAGTAGCCAGGCATGGTGGTATGTGCCTGTAATTCCAGCTACTGGGAAGGCTGAGGCAGAAGGATCACCTGAGCCCAGCAGGTGGAGGCTGCAGTGGCCGTGAGCGTGCCACTGCCCAGCCTGGATGACAGAGTGAGACTGCAACTCCAAAAAAAAAAAGTTCAGGACAAAGGCATAAATAAGCAACTGAATTTGAGCAAAATGTTCACTAAGCCCAGCATATCACATACAAGAGGGTCAAGAAGTAATAAAAATGATGAAAATATTAAATGCTTGTCAGGGTCACTGTAAACGTTAATTCACTTCCCAAGGCTTTTCAGCACCAAGTAGTTTTCAATGCTTTCGTAATATGCCAGCATATTGGATCCCTGCAAATTAGATTTGGGGTCAGATCACAAATGTAGGCCCATTTTGCCCAGAGGAAACTAAGGATCTCAAAATTCAAAACATTTATCCCAATTCTTTCAACTGTCAAGGGCAAGGCTAGGAGTTACAAACACCAACTCTGTCCTGTGGCTCCTGATCTAAGGCATTCTCCTTATCTCCTACTGACTTCATACACAATTTCATTAAAGTCAGTCATCCATTTGATTGAAATCATTTGCAAATGTATTTTCCATGTATAGCCTGGGTTCTCCTCGGTAAAAGATTTTTCTTTGGAGCCAGGCGCAGTGGTTTACACCCATAATCTCAGCACTTTGGGAGGCGGAGAGACAAGAGGATTGCTTTAGTCCATGGATTCAAGACCAGCCTGGGCAACTCAGCCAGACTTCCTCTCTACAATTAATGCCCCCCGCCCCACAAAAAAGGCCAGACTGGATGGTTCACGCCTATAATCCCAGCACTTTGTGAGAGGATTGCCTGAGTCTGCGGGTTCGAGACCAGCCTGGGCAACCTCGTGAGAACTCATCTCTACAGTAAAATAAAAAATTAGCTGGGTGTGGTAGCGCACGCCTGTAGTTCCAGCTACATGGAAGGCTGAGGCGAAAGGATCACCTGAGCCCAGCAGACTGAGGCTGCAGTGGCTGGGAATGTGCCACTGCCCTCCAGCCTGGGTGAGAGTAAAACTCCAACTCAAAAAAAAAAAAATTAGCCTGGTGTGGTGGCACGTGTCTGTGGTTCCAAAGGCTGAGGCGGAAGGATCACCTGAGCCCAGCAGGTCAAGGCTGTGATGGCCATGAGCATGCCACTGCACTCCAACCTGGGCCACAGTGAGACTCCAACTCACACACACACAAAAAATTCACCTTCCTACATACAGTTCAGCATACTAAAATTGTTCTTCCTACTAAACTACAAGCCAAATTCTATTAAAACAAAATTCCTATCAGAGAGAACTTCTAAACCTCAACTGAGTATAAACTTAGTATTTTCAATATTAACTTATTTCACTGATTCTCTCAACCTTTTTTTCAGATTGTTTTCCTCCTAAGTACCCCCTCCTTCATGAAATTCTAATGAGATGAAACACACTGTATATTTATTTGCATACTGCATGTGTATCTACGCTTTTAATGGGGCTGGGCAAGGGGGCTTACGTCTATAATCCCAGCACGAGAGGACTGCCTGAGCCCAGGGGTTCGAGACCAGCCTGGGCAATTTGGTGAGACCTCATCTCTACAATAAATCAAAAAATTAGCTGAGCGTGGTGATACAAACATGTGTTCCAGCTACTTGGAAGGCTGAGGCAGAAGGATCACCGGAGCCCAACAGGATGAGGCTGTGGTGGCCATAAGCATGCCACTGCACTCCAGCCTGGGTGACAGTGAGATTCCTACTCAAAAAAATAAATAAATTTATACATAAAAAGAGTACCACCACCCCTAGAATCGATTTTCACTCCCTTGGGAATAAATGACATTACCTTCATCAAGTATACAAAATTTATTTAATAAATATTTGCTACACGGTAGCTAAATGCCAGCCTGAAATATCCAATATCAAGAAACTCTAGAAGAGCAACATAATTTGGCTTTATAGTTTACTATATGAGTTTTGACCCACAGAATCAAATGAAATGGACTTGAAGACAGAGACATTCTTCCTTGCATTTGCACCTAGCAAAGGGCCGCTCACAGAGAATGTGACCAATAAACACTGGATGAATGGATGGAAATTGTCAGAATCCTAGACATGGTGGTTACATTGCTTCTTAATGTCATTTAACAAGGTAAACTCCAGAGCAGGACGCTGAAATGTGGACTTCCTATTTCATATCTCAAAGAACTCTAACTCTACCTCATTACAACCCTGGAACCTGAAATTTTCTATAGTTAACTTTCAGGAGGAAAAAAAGACAAAAGAAACAAAAAGCTTAAATTAGAACAAAGAAGCATTTCTTGTTCAGTAATTTTTAACCTTCCTGATTCACTAGATGCTTTGAGCATCTAATGAAAGCTCTGACTTCTTTACCCAGAAAAGAAAACACACAGAACTGCAGAGTATTTACAGTGTCTAAACTTCACCTGCTGACTCCAATTTAGGAACTTCTCCACCAAAGGAATATGTAAACCAAATACAATGTATTAAGCTTAAAAATAAGTTAATTTTTTTTTTTTTTTAGTTGCAGTCTCACTCTGTTGCCCAGGCTGGAATGCAGTGGCACGATCACAGCCACCACAGCCTCGACCTACTGGGCTCAGGCGATCCTTCTGCCTCAACCTTCCAAGTAGCTGGAACTACAGACATGCACCACCATGCCTGACTAATTTTTTGATTTATTGTAGAGATGAGGTCTCACCAAGTTGCCCAGGCTGTTCTCAAACCCGTGGGCTCAGGCAATCCTCTCACCTCGCCCTCCCAAAGTGCTGGGATTATAGGTATGAGCCACCATGCCTGGCCAATGTTTTTTTTGTAAGTGTAAAATGTTTTGCTTTAAATTTACCTTTCTGGCAATACACTGTACTTTAATATTAGTTGTATTCTTGCAGATGAGAGATTTAGTAAACAATTAACAGGAAGAGAAAAAGTTTATTTCCTAAATATACCTGTAATACCTAAATTGAAACCTCAAAATTTACTAGATTATATTATAATATGGTACTATGCTATTGAAACAGGGTGTAGTCTTCCCAGCTTTGATTATAGAAACCTAAAGTCACAAAGCACCAATTTCAAAATGAAGTTGGGATTCCACCTTTGGCACTGTCACTCACTACACTTATTAAAAAGAAGAAACAGGTCAGGCACAATGGCTCACACCTGTAATCCCAGTACTTTGGGAGGCTGAGATGGCAGAAATGCCTGAGTCCAAGAGTTTGAGATCAGCCTAGATAACACAGGGCACAGAGGCATGGTGGCGTGCACCTGTAATCCCAGCTACTTGGGAAACCGAGCCAGAAGGATAGCCTGAGCCCAGAAGGTCGAAGTTGCAGTGAGCCATGATCCTCCCACTGCACTCCAGCCTAAGCAACAGAATGAGACACCAATTCAAAAACTAAACAAATAAAAAGAAACACAAGGGCAAGCAGTCTCTTTGTCTCAAAAGGAGACATACAACATAAAAATAAAATCCGCTAAACAATGATTACAGCATATTTTGATACCATTTACTCTGATTAATAGTTGTAAAAAATTATACTAGTAGAAAAAGTGAAAATTTTGCAGGGTCATAAAGTACTATAGAACCAAAAGTTTAACATAACATACATAAAAGAACAAGCATAATGCAAGATGTCGTTAGGGTCTTTTAAGATTTACATATGAGGTAATATTATAAAACTGTATTTCTTTAAAGATCAGAAAAATTCCCGAAATATTTCAAAATCTGATCAAAATAATTTCAAAGTATAATTCTAATGGATAGATTCAAATGCTCCATACAGGAACTCTTAGGCTAAAATTTAAAAATATCAAATATTAGTATCACTTATGAGATGAGTTAATGAATATTTTGGCCACATTGTGAAAGAATACCAAAGCACTAAAAAATAATTTCAACAGTATAAAATCTTGCTTAAAAGGTGTAATAAAATGGTTCAACAAACTTCAAAAACTAATTGAGATCCTGTATATCTCATATTTGTGTTTAAGCACCTGTAAAAAACATATAAAAATTCAAACCTTTTAAAAATATGAAACAAATATTATTTATATTAAAAGTCACAAAATTCCTTAAAAACCCAAAGCTTTTATTACATTTTAAGTTACTAAAAAATAAATTACTAGCCGGGCTCGGTGGCTCAGCCTGTAATCCCACGCCTTTGGGAGGTTGAGGTGAGTGGATTGCCTGAGCCCGCGGGTTCGAGACCCGCCTGGGCAGCGAGACCTCATCTCTACAATAAATCAAAAAATCAGCCGGGCGTGGTAGCGCATGCCTGTAATTCCGGCTACTCGGAAGGCTGAGGCGGAAGGATCGCCGGAGCCCAGCAAGTCGAGGCTGCGGTGGCCGGGAGCGGCCACTGCACTCCAGTGTGGGTGACAGAGCGAGACTCCAACTCAAAAAAATAAATAAATAAATTACTAAAAAACAGCACATCTTGAAATTCTGAATACTGGCTGGGCACGGTGGCTCACCCCTATAATCCCAGCACTTTGGGAGGCCAAAGTGAGAGGACTGCCTGAGCCCACAGGTTCGAGAACAGCCTGGGCAACTTGGTGAGACCTCATCTCTACAATAAATCAAGAAAAATTAGCCAGCCGGGCTCGGTGGCTCAGCCTGTAATCCCGCGCCTTTGGGAGGCTGAGGTGAGTGGATTGCCTGAGCCCGCGGGTTCGAGACCCGCCTGGGCAGCGAGACCTCATCTCTACAATAAGTCAAAAAATCAGCTGGGCGTGGTAGCCCATGCCTGTAATTCCGGCTACTTGGAAGGCTGAGGCGGAAGATCGCCGGAGCCCAGCAGGTCGAGGTTGCAGTGGCCAGGAGCGGCCACTGCACTCCAGTCTGGGCAACAGAGTGAGACTCCAACTCAAAAAAAAAAAAAAAAGAAAAGAAAAATTAGCCAGGCATGATGGTGCATTCCTGTAGTTCCAGCTACTTTGAAAGCTGAAGTGGAAGGATTGCCTGAGCCCAGCAGGTCGAAGCTGTGGTGGCCCTGAGCGTGCCACTGCACTCCAGCCTGGGCAGCAGAATGAGACTCCAACTCAAAAAAAAAGAAAAAGAAATTTTGAATATTTGTAAAATAAATTTCTCATTTACAGATTTGATAGGCAGAGATGGTACACATCTCACATTTACAGAAAAAAAATTTTCTTAAGTTACACATCTTGATCAGTATTGTATTTCTAAGTGGTGATCTTGGAAACCTTAGTCCAAGAATGGAACCATCTTTGAAGTCAATGTAAAAGCTCCACAAAGTTACATCATTTTGGTTAAACTTATTTTAACCTAGTGTGTATTAACCAGCTCAAACACCTACTTATTTTTCAAGATACCAAGTTATCGTATTAGAGTTTTTGTCTACAAGCATTAGAAACATTAATAACTGTCTGACTATCTTCAAAAAGGGACTTTACTGGAAAGCTGTTGAAACTAATGTAACTTTCCATTTTGTTTTTGCTTTCAGATGACTGGAAAATCAGGCTGGAAAAAGAAAACAGCACTGGCCTAGGGAGAAAGCAGCTCAAGAACCATGTCAGAAGAACAGTCTGATCCACACACTGACATTACTCTGAAAGGGCCTACAAAAAAACCTGTTTTCTCTCCTGATCCAAGGCTCTAGAAAACAGCTTAGGGTACAAGTCTAATCTAGCTGCATAACAAAAGAGTAAAAGATGCCCCAAGAGGGCTACACACAATGGGGAACCCCCAAAGCAAGACAAAACATGGGGAAGACCCAGTAGAAAGTTAAACAATAAATGTCTGCAATACTACAATCAAGAACAACCAAGTGGGATGGTTGTTTTTCCATTATACACAAAAAACACTGAAGCTCAGAAAGCTTGGACCAGGACTACAACCTTCTCTCCTTTTGCTATTCCACAGGCTTAATCTAAATTATACTTGGTATAATTATATTACACTTACAATTAAATCCAACTTTAAAAGACTAAGATTTGCCTCCAGAGAAGACATTTAAAAGTATATGACATTAGCCAGGTGCAGTGGCTCATTCGTGTAATCCCAGCACTTTGGAAAGTCGAGGAGGAAGGATTGCTTGAGCCCAGGAGTTCAAGACCAGCCTTGGCAACAATAAATATGACACCAGTTATCTGTGGTAATTCTCACTGAAGCATCTTGAAACTGTTCTACTGGAGAAATCTATAGAAAAAACAAGTATTTGGGGAAAGGAAAATACCTGGCACTTTTGCTACCCCTCCCCCTCAAACACAGGGGCAACTACAAAAATACTATTTGGAAGTTGATTTTAGGTGTTAACTGTCATCCTTACTGTGGTCCTCGAAGAGTTACTTAAATACTTATAGCACTGATTCTCCACCCAAGTGAGCATCTAAATCCCCTGAGGGCCTAGGCATCTGTGTTTTATAAAAGCCAGAAAAAAGTCACTGGTTAAAAAAAAAAAAAAAAAAATCAGAAATGTGTGCTTAAATTTTTTTTAAAAATCAATCATAATGTCTGCAGACTCACCCCTAACAGGTAATCTGAAGCCAGACCATCTGCTTAGTGACAAGCTGAACATTCTGTTCAGTAAAAGGGAGAGGGAGACTTGATTAAGAATATAAATCAAAGTAATTTTTTAAATGTTGTTGATTATAAATGCGTTAAAAATAAATTGATAAGATAATAAAAATGAACAAAGGACAACCTCACTCACACAATATGAATTTCACAATGTTGAACAAAAGTCAGACAAAAATAAAAATAAAAACCTAGGCAAAATTAATCTATGCTGAATTCTAAAATTAAGCTAATGGCTACCCTTGAGGAATGGGCAGCCACTGGGAAGAAATCCAAGTGAAGCTTTTAGAGAGCTAGGCTTCTGTTTCCTGCTCTAGGTGTGTTCAATTTGTGAGAGTGTATCATACTTTATGAATCCTTTTCTGCTAGTTTATTATTCTCCAATAGAAAATTTTTTAAAAGCCAAAACATGTAAATTAGTAAGTCTCTATGTAAAAAAGAAAAAAAAAAAAGGAACACCAGGTGTGGTGAATCACCATTCAGAAATTTAAATTTTTTTACTTTAAGTTCAGATAATGTTATTAGCACACATATATATAAAATATGACCAACATTAATGAGCTGCCTAAAATTTAGCTTTTTTTTCCCCTCCTGCATCCTGCCCCTCAAGTTTTTTTTTTCTTTTTTTTTTGAGTCGGAGTCTCACTCTGTCGCCCAGACTGGAGTGCAGTGGCCGCTTCTGGCCACCACAGCCTCGCCTGCTGGGCTCTGGCGATCCCTCCGCCTCAGCCTTCCGAGTAGCCAGAATTACAGGCATGTGCTACCACGCCCAGTTGATTTTTTTATTTATTGTAGAGATGAGGTCACGCTGCCCAGGCGGGTCTCGAACCCGCGGGCTCAGGCAATCCACTCACCTCAGACTCCCAAAGGCGTGGGATTACAGGCAGAGCCACCGAGCCCGGCTTGCCCCTCAAGTTTAGCTTTTAAATATCTTGAGTATCTAGGCACTACAAAGATGGATGCTAGGCAAAAATAATAAAGTTAAAGCAGTGAATTTATTGAGCTATATAATATGGATAAAGTTTGGAAGCTGTTAATATCAAACTTAGTAAGTTGAAGACCCATTAACAAGCACAACCGTCCAGGCTCAGGATAAGAGCAATTCCCGCTCCCTAAAAAGTGAGGTAAGTTAAAGACGTGGGGGAACCTCCCAAGGAGAAAAACAAATAAATGGATGAGTCGACAGAACCGGTGGTTAGCATGTAAAAATGTGATGAGCCAGGTGAGGTGACGAGCCTGTGGTCCTAGTTACTAAGGAGGCTGAGGCAGAAAGACCGCTTTAAGCCCAGGAGTTTAAGCCCAGCCTGGACAACATATAACATAAGTTTAACATATTATTTTAGTTAAAAAATAGGCTGGGCACAGTAGCTCACATCTGTACACCCAGCACTTTGGCTGAGGTTGGAGGATCACCTGAGGCCAGGAAATTGAGGGCAGCCTGGGCAACATAGTGAGATGCTATTTCTACAAAAAAAATTTTAAAAATTAGCCAGGCATGGTAGTGCATGCCTGTAGTCCCAGCTCCTAGGAAGGCTGAAGCGGAAGGATCGCCTGAGCCCAGGAGGTCAAGCCGTGATCATGCCACTGCGCTTCAGCCTTGGGCGACACAGTGAGACTCCCAACTCAAAATTAATCAATAAGACGTGATGACAAAAAATATAAAGGCTAATCCCTAAAACAAAAAATCTCAAGCAATGTAAAATCTCAGTCCTCCCACCCCTCACCAACTCCCTGGACTCGCCTACAAAAGGGAGGGGTGGATTTTCCCTATGTGGTTGTTGAAATCAGCAAGAAATGCTCAGAATTAGTTAGCATCTGGACCTTGGCCATGACTAGCAAAGTATAGTGAGTGACTCTTGACACAGAATAAACATAACAGATGGCTTCAATTATCTGCCATCAAAGAACTTGAAATTGTCTAAATTGTGTAAGTACCATTAAACCTCAACAAATTCTTTAAATTATCTTCTTGAGACTCAATCACAGAAAAATTGCATGTTAATATGCTTGAGCTTAAACATTTGGAGCAACACAGACTTGAAAAAACAAATAGGTACTTTCTCACTGTAATTTCTCAGTGTGACTCAGAACACCAAAAGCTAGTTTTGTTTTTGTTTTTTCAAGTTTTAGTTTTCCACAGAGTTTTATCCACACAGGAGAATCTCTAAACTACACACCAAAATGTTCACTCAGGAATATATTTTCTTCATTTTGCTTTCTTTTTTCCAGAATGTCCACAGTAATGTTACTTTTATCCCAAAGGAAAAAGACAAAGAAAAAAGTTCATAATCAAGATTCCAAATTGCAAAGCCTAAACAAGCAAGTTGAATACTTTCTGAAATCAACATTATCAGGGGCACTATGATCTAGCTTGTTTTTTCATCCAAAGAACAAAAAAGGAATTTCACATACAGCCTGCCTTATCATCACAACTATAGTTTAACAGGTACTGGGCCTTTCATGACCAGAGGGATATCAACTTTTTTCAGGCAATCACAATTAAAACTTGAGAAATGGGAAACCAAGATACTGCAGATGCCCTAGACATAACTATCAAGGTAACCTCTAGTTCATTCGATTACGAAGTATCAGGAATCCATAAAGTTATAAAACTTACCTAAATCTAGCAAGTTTTAGTGAACTAGGAAAATTAAGTCGTGTTATGAGGATGAAATTTTTTTGCCTTCCTGAATTGGGAAAACTTTCTTAAAATCAAAACAAAACTTAGATACATTTGTGTCTGACTCTCAAAATATGCCTGCTTGAGATAAGACAAGCTTCTGGGACCACCTCACTGCGCCCGATTTATAGGACATTCATTTATCTGTTTGACAGTATGCAGGTGTCTGTCTTTTGTAGACAGACAGATATGTGATAATAAATAGATCAAAATGTTAACTACAGAATTTAGAAGTGGGGTAGATATATAGCTGCTCACTGCAGCACTTTTCCAACTTTTCTGTGTGTGGATATTTTGGATACAGAGGTGAAAATAAACGTTTTCAAAGTCAGAACACAAAGAAATATTTATCACAACTTCAACCTTCCTGACGCTTTGAAGTCTTTCACCAAATTACAAACCTAGCATACCCACCAGAAAGCCCTTTCATAAGATGGCAAGACGCCCTTGAGAATAGTCAACATTTTATCAAATGTAAAAGCGATACTAAAAATCTCTCACCCAAAGCAAGTTCACCTAGAAGTCATTTTCCAGGATTCATGAGAATTTTGACTTTTCACTTTACTTAGAAAAATAACTTTTCCCATTACCATTTCACCGAAATTTCTCATAATTTCACAGAGTACGCCTTTTTTTAAGTTAAAAAAAAAAAAATCCCCCACAAGTAAACTTGTGTACCCCTCCCAAATCCTAGAAAAGAAAAGAAACAAGAGCTCCGGGCGCTGGTGGCTCCAGGTGTCTGAGTCTACCGAGCAGTCTCCGGGATGGACTCACACCCTGGGGTCGGTCTGCGAGGGCTAGAAACGCAGAAAAAGGCGAGGAAGAAATACACGCTGCCGGGGTGTCCAAAGGAAAAGAGTGACTGTGAAAGGGAAAAGAAAAAAATCCAAGCCAGCCCTGCGGGGAGGCTCTGGAAAACCCTGGGCCGCGCAGGGGGACAACCAACCCCGGCACTCCTGGGGCAAGCGGAGCGCTCCCTGGCGCCGGAGGCAGGAGGCAGGCGCGCGGGCCGGAAGCCGGGGCCCACCTGGCGCCCACCTAGAGCCCACCTGGATCCCGCCTGGATCCCACCGGCTC
>NW_007246938.1:112036-112656 GCF_000164805.1 Carlito syrichta
CCTCTGAGGAATACGGCCTGTAGTTTTTCGGAATGAGGAATCACGTAAGCAAGATTCCTTTATACTTCGTTAGGCAATATGACGTGTAGTTTTTGATTAAGACGACTCCCATTTAACCAACTTTCCCATTTCACTCTGCAGGATGCTGAGACAGTTCCTGGTGACCGAGAATTCCAGTTTTTTTGGATATCAAGAGAAAGACTCCCATAATATTCTTTGGGAACTGGAATCCAAGATTCCAGGTTCCCATTCACAAGACCTCCCCAAAATGTGGAATCTTCAAAACCCAACATCCCAATTCCGACCTGCTTGCCCACAAGAATTTTCTTTAGTTTGAGGTCACCTGAATTGAGGGATTTTGTACCAATACCCCTCCTCCTCCTCCTCCTCCCCCCGCGGCCTCCGACCCGGGCTTCCGTGTTAGATCCCGGCGCTGGGGCGACGTCCGTCGGCAGCGGGGCCGGGGGTAGGCATGGGGAGACGGAGCGGGGCGACGCGGGCCGGCCGGGCGGCGGCTGGCCGGGAGAGGGGCGTCTTCCTGCCTGCGGCCGCGGCCCCCGAAACAGCCCGAGCTTCGAAGCTGAGAAGGAGGGGGGAGGGGGGGAGGTGGCGGCGGCGCC
>NW_007246938.1:112766-121716 GCF_000164805.1 Carlito syrichta
CGCCCCAGCCTGCGGGCCGGGCCCGGGACGTGGCCACCCCCCCCGCCTCTCGCCACCCACGGCTGGAGCTAGAGACCGGCGAGCCCCCACACCAGGAATCGGGGCAGCCGAGGCCACGCGAGGGTGGACAGCGCCCAGTCTCGAGCACCCCAGTGTTCGGAGGTGGCCCCTCGGCCGTGTTGCCAGGACCCCGCTTGGGCTTCGGGGTCCCCACGACGGGCGGGAAGGACTTAGCTCGCTGCTGGTGGGGCGAGGAGAGGGCGCGCTCTCTGCCCGGACTCCCTAGCCCTTCTAGCGGAGCAGCTGCGTCTCGATGTTTGGAAAGTGGACTTTTATTGTCTTGTCTTCCAGGAGTAGGGAGGTTAAAACAAATCGACTCGTTTTGTTTGTTTAACTTTTTTCTGTATTTGCCTCCGACTTGTCCTGTAAAAAGTGGCCAGGGCGCAGTGGGTACAGTTAGTACTGCACGCGTTAGCGCTCTTGACCTCGACGATCTTTTTATGGAGACAATAAACCTGTTGGGTTTCGTGCCACGTCTTTGTACACATTAAATCTCTCTCGGTGTAATTACTAGGTTAAGTCCTCTTGGCGCGCTTGACGGTTTGCGCAAATTATGTCAAACCTGAGAGGGGGTTTGGAGGGGTAGAAGTCTGGCACTTGTAAAGTAAAACATTAGCCAGAAATGGCATCGTGTCCTCTCCACTATTATTTAAAATAAACTGTGATCGCAGGCTGTGGCTACAGAGTGGTTTAGTATGTTCTTCCCCTCCACAAATCCATTATCCAGAACTACTGGCCACCGCACCCCACCCCATCCCAACACCCCAGCCCCCCACCCCCCACCCCCCGCTCATGCCCTGGAAAATGAGAATGCCACATGGGGGGAACAAGGGACACAGGGTGAGCACCAAATAGACCTTCCCTTTTTCCTGTCTGTGGGCAAAGGTCAGTTTCACCTCAACCAGTTTCTCCACATCCTCTTCAACTTTTTTTCCCTTCATCTTTCTTCCAATTTTACCCAGTGCTGTAGCTTCAAATCTGTATCTCTGTCAAAGAAATGTAATTAAGGAATAATTTGACTAATATAGTCAGGTACATAGTTCAAAGAGTTATAAAGATGTGTATAGTGAAAAATCTCTCCCTCCCAACTCTGCCTGTTCACCCAGTAATTCTGACTCCCCTCCTCTGGAGTTTTTAAAATATGCTGACAAATCTTGATGCTCCTTACCTCAACATGTGAAGTGTGGCCCAGATTTAGTGACTCTGATCAATTGAATAGAATGTGGCCAATATGACTTACTGTGTGTAACTTCTCAGACTAAATCATAAAAGTCTTTGCAGCATCCTACTCTCCTCCACCTCCATCCATCGCCACTGGGAGAAGGCTGCTGCCATATCATGAAGACATTCCTCCTTATGGAGAGGTCCAGGTGGAGAGGAACTGAGGTCTCCTGCCCATCTTGGAAGCAGTTCTCCCAGTCCCAGTCAAGCCTTCAATTGACTGCAGCCCTGGACTAAAACCTACTGAGAAATTCCTAGCCTATACCATCCAATTAAGCCATTCTCAAGTTCCTGACCCACAAAAACTGTGAGCTACTAGAAATATTAGTTGTTTTATGCTGCTAAATTTGAGTGATTTGTTAAGCAGTAATAGATAACTAAAATACTGGCGTGCACATGTGTATGTGACTGCCTGCATACACACACACAAAGGGTAACCAGTAATATTTTCTTGGATAGCCTTCCAGAGATTTTTTTCCTAACATGTATTTAAGCAAATATGGAAATATGTTTTTCTTCCCTTTTTGCAATCAATAGCACAGTATACACACTGCCTCTTGATTTTTTTCCACTTAATTATGTTGGAGAGCATTCTAGATCAGTACTTAAGAGGCTCTTCATGCTTTTTTTCAGCCGCATCACATTCTTCCTGTATAAGCATACACTAAAATTCCCTGTTGATGGACATTTAGGTTGTTTCCTATCCTTTGCTATTACAAACAATGCTATAATATAATAGCCTGGTCCACAAAAATATATGCTCAAGGTCTGTCCATTCATGCACCAGTTCCACACTTTTCAAATTACCTAGACTTTATGCAACTTTGTTGCACTTATTTCTTTGTGCATTTTTTTAGCATTTTTTTTTTCTTTGCTGCTTTTTCTATGTAGACTTCAAAATCAGAAGGGAGGGAAGGATATAGGGACCCAAATATCTCTTCCTAATGATAACAATGAGCATTTCTTTGTTGGCTGCTAATTATATACCAGGCAGTTCTCCTGTAACCCCCACCAGACCCCTGCAAATTATGAGCTGACCCTGTGCTGATCAATTCTACATGGGCTCCAACAGCTTCACAGTGCAGCCTAGCAGCACCTCACCTCATGCCACCTGGGAACCCAGAAGTGTGAGGGAGTTAGCACATCAAGCAAGTGGATAACAGTTCTTTTTCTCTCCTGACCTGGGTTGTTCTAAGATCGTTTATACAACTTCTCAGTGGCACTTAGCCTCCGCTAGCTGAAAGACACTTTCACTCCTCATTCTCCCTCCCTTGCTTCTGCTCCCAGCAGGTGCACTCCCTGGCAAAGTAGTAGCACAAAGCCTTTGTCTTAGGCCCTGCTTTCTAGGGAATGCAGACAAAGACACCTGTTTTCTCTGTGAAGAACTGAGATTCTAAGAAGTTAAGTAATCTGCCCAACATAACACATCTGAGGCTGGGTGAGGTGGTTCATGCCTGTAATCCCAGCACTTTGGGAGGGCAAGGAGGGAGAATTGTGTGAAACCAGCCTGAGCAGCATAGCGAGACCTCATTTCTACAAAAAGTTAAAAAATTAGCCGGGCACGGTGGCACATGCCTGTAGTCCCAGCTACTTGGGAGGCTGAGGCAGAAGAATCACCTGAGCCCACAAGGTCGAGGCTATAGTGAGCCATGATCGTACCACTGCACTCCAGCCTAGGTGACACAGAGACCCAGAGTCTAAATAAATAAATAACACATCTGTAAAATTGCCAGCCTAGGATAGAACCCAGGTCCCTAATTTGATCATTGAACATATATTTATATTTATACAGATTTGCTGTAGCCCACACATAGTACTAAACAATCAGGATATAATAGCAAAAAGAGACATGGTTGTAGTTTTCATGAAGTTAAGAGTTTATTGGAGGGCACAGATATAAAGCAGATCATCACACTAACATGTAAATTGAGAAATGCTTTGAAAGAAGTAATATGAAAGCATGAACTGTCATATGTATGGGAAACTTGTATTTTTATCTGAGACTCAAAGCTTCCCTGGGGAAGTGGTAAGATGAACAGAAGTTCGCTAAACCAACATGGAGACAGAGAATACTCTCAAGAAGAAATTGTATGTATAAAGGCCCTGTGGCAAAAGGGAGATCATGGGATAAAGAAGAACTAAATAGTAGACTATTTTACTTGTGCCAAGTGGAAGAGTGATGGCAAAAGCAATAGTGATAGACAACAGCCAAATCATACAGTGCTGTGAGGTCATTTTAAGGTTTTGGTTTTTATTCAACCACAAACAATGGGAAGCCATCAAGGGTGGCTTTGTTTTGTTTGCTTATTTATTTTAGAGACAGGGTATCAGTCTGTCACCCAGGCTGGAGCAGTGGCACGATCATAACTCATTGCAACCTTGACCATCTGGGCTCAAGCAATTCCCTTGTCTCAGACCCCACGAAAGCTGGGACTACAGGCACACACCATCATAACTAGCTAATTTTTTTCTTTTAGAGATGGAGTCTTACTTTGTTGCCTAATCTGATCTCCAACTCCCGGTCTCAAGCAATCTTCCCACCCTAGTCTCCCAAGGTGCTGGGATTACAGGTGTGAGCTGCCACACCCAACCAAAGCTACTTTTATTTTATTTTATTTTATTTTATTTGAGTTGGAGTCTCACTCTGTCGCCCAGACTGGAGTGCAGTGGCCGCTCCCGCCCTCTGCAGCCTCGACCTGCTGGGCTCCGGCGATCCTTCCGCCTCAGCCTTCCAAGTAGCCGGAATTACAGGCATGCGCTACCACACCCAGCTGATTTTTTGATTTATTGTAGAGATGAGGTCTCACCTGCCCAGGCGGGTCTCGAACCCACGGGCTCAGGCAATCCACTCACCTCAGCCTCCGAAAGGTGCCGGATTACAGGCTGAGCCACCGAGCCTGGCCAAAGCTACTTTTAAATGTCATGTGTGGGGGAGGATGGGATGGATGGGTAGGTGGTACTATCAAATTTGCATTTTGAAAAGCTCACCAGATATACCAAGGGGGTAGATATAGGATACATGAACCATCATTTTTGCAGTATTCCTATAGGGCCTGATGGTAACTTGCACCATGGTCATGGAAGAAGAAAGGGTGAGAAAGTGAATGTAGTCAAGAGATACTTAGTAAAATCAACACAATTCAAAGAAAACTCAACTGTGGGGTGTTGGGGTATAAAGGAGAGGAGCTGGCAAGAATGACTCCCACTTCCAGTTTTGTGTAGGAGAAGATGAGAGAGCCATTCACTGAGATGGACCAATGGACAATGACCAGCTTTGTATGACTTTATTTCAGTTGAACTTTTAAGAAGTATATGAAACATCCAACAGTATTTGTTGTGTAGGTAGTTATGTGTTCAGAGACTTCCTGTTTTAATCCAATAGAAATTTCAAAATGCCTCATAAATGAAAGTATAAAAGTACTAGAAGAAAACTATGGATGAACACTCTTGCAACCATGGAAAGAAGCTTTTATAACCATGACTGAAGTCTTATTTTAAAATATCTGAAGTAGGCCGGACGTTGTGACTCACACTTGTAATCCCAGCACTTGGGAGGCCAAGGCAGGAAAATCACTTGAGGCCAGGGGTTCAAGATCAGCATGGGTAACATAGTGAGACCTTGTCTCTATAACAACAACAACAAAAATTAAAATTATCTGGGTGTGGTGGTACACACCTGTAACTACTTGGGACGCTGAGGCATGAGGATTGCTTGAACCCTGGAGGTGGAGACTGTGCCTGTGAAGGGCCGTAATTGTGCCCGTGCACTCCAGACTGGGCAATAGAGCAAGATTCTATCTCTAAACATGCATATTTGAAATAGATTTGTAAGAAGTTGCAAAATGGCCGGGTGTGGTGGCTCACACCTGTAATCCCAACACTTTGGGAGGTTGAGACAAAAGGACTGCCTGAACCCAGGGGTTCAAGACCAGCCTGGGCAACTTGGCAAGACCTGGTCTCAACCATAAATCAAAAAATTATAGCCGGGCTCGGTGGCTCAGCCTGTAATCCCGCGCCTTTGGGAGGCTGAGGTGAGTGGATTGCCTGAGCCCGCGGGTTCAAGACCCGCCTGGGCAACTTGGCGAGACCTTATCTCTACAATAAAAATTTTTAAAAAACTAGCCAGGCGTGGTAGCACGCGCCTATAGTTCCAGCTCCTTTGAAGGCTGAGGCGGAAGGATCTCTGGAGCCCAGCAGGTCAAGGTTGCAGTGGCCAGGAGCGTGCCACTGCACTCCAGTCTGGGCAACAGAGTGAGACTCCAACGCAAAAAAAAAAAAAAAAATTATCTGGGTGTGGTGATGCAGTTCCTGTAATTCCAGCTACTTGGAAGGCTGAGGCAGAAGGATCACCTGAGTCCAGCAGGTTGAGGCGGCAGTAGCTTGAGCATGCCACTGCACTTCAGCCTGGGCAACGAAGTGAAACTCCAACTATAAATAAATAAATAAATAAAGTTGCTAAATTAATAGGTTTTGTGTATCATTGTTGTACTTGACACTCTCTTTTTCTTAGCTCAGTGGAAACTGAATAGCTTATTTATTGTTATCTGGAAAATAGCTCCTTACCTATATATACAAATTTAATTTGTCTTCTAGCTCACCTTCTCTGAGTCAATTATCCTCAGTTCCTTGAGACAACCATGAAAATAAATGCCCTCCTATCCAGGATTTTAAATAAATCAGGGTGTGACAAGAAACAAATGACCTTCTAAAGCTGTAGAATGCCTTCCTCTTTTCACAAACCACATATTTTTCTCCTAAGGATAAAGGTTGCTTTCTTGTCAAAGGACTAATGCTGAAGATTCCTGAACAGCCATCTTAGTTTTCTACACTATGTAACAAAAAACACCCATAGAAACTCTCACAGTTTCTGTGGGCCAGGAGTTCAGGCACAGCGTAGCTGGGTCCTCTGCTGTGGAACTCACAAGGCTACAAACCAGTTGTCAACTGAGCTGCATCTCATCTGGAGGCTCCATTGGGAAAGAATTTGCTTCCAAGATTGCTTAGCTTATTGGCAGAATTCATTTCCTTGTGGCTGTAGAACTGAAGGCTTCTGTTCTTGTTGACTATTGGCTGGAGGCCGCCCTCAGCTTCCAGAGGTGTTCATCGTTCCTTGCTGGGTGGGCTTCTTCAACATGGCTGCATACTTCCTCAAGCCAGCAAAGAGAATTCCTGGTGTGAATCTGTTAGCTCAGCAGAGTTTTATATAAAGTAGCAATCATGGGAATGACAGCCCATCACTGTTGCCAAATTCTATTGGTTAGAGACACATCATCCCATACTCAAGAGAAGTGAACACCACAAACTAGGTATCATTAAGGCAGGGTCACGCTAGGGTTTGCCCACCACAGCAGTCTTGAATCCTTTCTGCATGGAGATGGAGAGTGTGCGAGTGAACATATTAATGGACAAAAGCTAACCTGACTTTTATTATTTTAGTTTATCTTTTTCTTTATTCATAGCTCTCCCCAAAATACCTGTATAATTATGTATCGCTACGTAACAAACCATCTCCAAAAGAGTGGCTTAGAACAGCACTATTTTATTTGCTTGTTATTCTGTGGTTCAGCCATTTGGACTGGGCTCAACCATGCTGTTCTTAGGCTGGTCTCTCATGAGGTCACTCATACAGCTATAGTCAAACTACAGGTTGACTTGCACTAGTTGGTTTAACGTGACCTCACTCACAGGTGTGGGAATTGGTGTTGGCTGTAAGCTACTCCATGTGTCTCCAGCAAGCTGTCCCAGTCTTTCTCAAATGGCATCTCATTTTCAAAGAGAAGAGAAGTTGCAAGGCTCAGAAGTTGTATAGTATTACTTGTACCACATTCTATTGGTCAAGATAAGTGCAGGGTGTGCCCAGATTCAATAAGTGGAAATATAGACTCTATCTCTTCCTTTCTAGAATTGTGCAAAGTTGAAACCCGAGAACCCTTCCAGATTTACCCAATAGCTATTACAAAGCATCAACCCTCATATGCAAGAGAACATATTAACTGGTTAAAGATATAATGGCATTTAATATTTATTATTGTGAAAAGTAGTTAACTGTCTTTGCTAATAAAAAAAATCACCTATTATCTATGAATATCTTTGCATATTAGTCTTAAATATTGCTAGATTTTTTTTTAAGACGGGGGTCTCACTGTACCACCTAGGTCAGAGTACAGTGACAACGCAAGGGCACAGTCATAGCTCACTGCAGTCTCGAACTCCCGGGTTCAAGCAATCCTTCTGCCTCACCTTCCCGAGTTGCTGGGACTATAGGCACATGCCGTGGAGCGCAGCTCACTAGATTTATTCTCAATGTGTTCATCTTAAGTATCGCTAGTCATTTTTCTTTTTCTTTCAACTTTTTTTTTTTTTTTTTTTTGAGTTGGCGTCTCACTCGGTCGCCCAGACTGGAGTGCAGTGGCCGCTCCCGGCCACCACAGCCTCGCCTGCTGGGCTCCGGCGATCCTTCCGCCTCAGCCTTCCGAGTAGCCGGAATTACAGGCATGCGCTACCACGCCCGGCTGATTTTTTGATTTATTGTGTAGATGAGGTCTCGCTGCCCAGGCGGGTCTCGAACCCGCGGGCTCAGGCAATCCACTCACCTCAGCCTCCCAAAGGCACGGGATTACAGGCTGAGCCACCGAGCCCGGCTACAACTTTTTATTTTGATAAACATTTCAAAGCACCTAGTAAACTGTAGAAGTACCAGAAGAGCACTGTGGGTGGATTGTTTCTATAACCTTGGAGATGAGAAACCTTTCTTACATCCCCCAAAATCGTGAACCATAAAAAGAAAACATTGATAAATGTGATTTCATAAGAACTAAGATCTCCTGCATAGAAAAAAAAATCACAGCATCAAGACATATGGCAAATGGAAAAAATAGGCACAAAACATTAACAGTTTACAGAAAGTAAATACAATGTGCTCTTCAGTATGAAAAAATGCTTGCGTTTATTCATAATAAAATAAAAATACTACAACTCCACTGATAATACCGTTTCTCTGATTAGATCGACCAGTTTGGCAACACAGCATGTAGGCAAAAGTATGAGGAAACTACAGCTGTTACACATTGCTGATGGGAGTGTAAAATGGTGGGCAATTTGATAATATCTATCAAATCAGGAATGCACTGACCTTTTGTTCTGGCAATCCCACTTCTGTGAATTTATCTTCCTGACTGATCTGTCAATGTATGAAATGACACACGTACAGGTTGTTATGGTAGCATTGTTTGTAGAAGTAAAAGATTGGAAAGAACCCAAAGGTTCATCCATAGAGGACTGGTTAAATAAATTGTGGGACATCCACACAAAGGAAGACCATGAACTATGAAAAAGCTTTCTGTGTGCTAATGCAGAATAATCTCTAATACATTGTATAGCAAAATACAAAGAGCAGAACAGTTTTTACAATGTGTTACCTTTTGTGTAAGAAAGGGAAGAACAAGAGCATCCACATCCACATTTGCTTATTTATGCATTTTTTTTAAACCATGGAAGGATACAGAAGAAACTAACAAAAGAAGTACATGATTCGGGAGTTACAATAGGGACACAGTGGTGAACATGTATATGGCAAATTAGTTTTTTTCATAAACCATAAATTTGTGTTAAAAATCTACACATACATGTATTTTTGTTTTTCTTTCTTTTTTTTTTTTTTTTTTTTTTG
>NW_007246938.1:121793-127490 GCF_000164805.1 Carlito syrichta
GTAGCTGGAACTACAGGCGCACGCTACCACACCCGGCTAATTTTTGATTTATTGTAAAGACGAGGTCTCACCAAGTTGCCCAGGCGGGTCTCGAATCCGTGGACTCAGGCAATCCACTCACCTCAGCCTCCCAAAGGTGCAGGATTACAGGCTGAGACACCGAGCCTGGCTGATACTTAATTTATATACCATATGATTTGCCCATTTAAATTAAACAAAAGGCCAGGCATGGTGGCTCACACTTGTAATTCCAGCACTTTAGGAAGGCAAGACAGGAGAATCACTTGAGCCCAGAAGCTTGAGACCAGCCTGGACAACATAGCAAGACCTCATCTCTATAAAAAAATAGAAAAAAATTAGCTGGGTGTAGTGATGCACACCTATAGTCCCAGCTACTTGGGAGGGTGAGGCAGAAGGATCACCTGAGCCCTGCAGGTTGAGGCTGCAGTGAGCCATGACTATGTCACTGCACTCTGACCTGGGTGACACTGTGAGATCCTGACTCAATACAATTAAAAATAATATATAGCCAGGCTCGGTGGTTCAGTCTGTAATCCCGCGCCTTTGGGAGGCTGAGGTGAGTGGATTGCCTGGGCCCGCGGGTTCGAGACCCGCCTGGGTAGCGAGACCTCATCTCTACAATAAATCAAAAAATCAGCCGGGCATGGTAGCGCGTGCCTGTGATTCTGGCTACTCGGAAGGCTGAGGCGGAAGGATCGCCGGAGCCCAGCAGGTCGAGAATGCGGTGGGCGGGAGTGGCCACTGCACTCCAGTCTGGGCGGCCCAGTGAGACTCCAACTCAAAAAAATAAATAAATAAAAATTATATATATATATCTCAATATATATGTATATACATGTATACACATATGAATTTTCTTTTTCAGTTGGAGTCTCACTCCGTTGCCCAAGCTGGAGTGCACTGGCACGCTCATGGTCACCCCAGAGTGGACCCACAAAGATCAAGCGACACTGCTCCTTAGAGTATCTCCTAAGGATCTGCTCCAGCATCCTTCTGCCTCAGCCATCCAAGGACCCTGAACTACAGGTGCACGCTACCACGCCCGGCTAATTTTTGATGTATTATAGAGACGAGGTCTCGCCAATTTGCCCGGGTTGGTCCACTCACCTCAGCCTCCCAAAGTGCTGGTAATACAGGCTGAGCCACTGAGCCCGGCCCACATATGTATTTCTGTTATGCACCCAAACACACCTCTAGTGCACTTTTAATTTTTTTATTAATAAAATACAAAAGGTCTCTGGGCTCGGTGGCTCAGCCTGTAATCCTGCGCCTTTGGGAGGCTAGGTGAGTGGATTGCCTGAGCCCATGGGTTCAAGACCCGCCTGGGCAACTTGGCGAGACCTCATCTCTACAATAAATCAAAAATTAGCTGGGCGTGGTAGCGCACACCTGTAGTTCCAGCTACTTGGAAAGCTGAGGCGGAAGGATCGCCAGAGCCCAGCAGGTCGTGGCTGCGGTGGCCGGGAGCAGCCACTGCACTCCAGTCTGGGCGACAGAGTAAGACTCCAACTCAAAATAAAAATTAAAATTAAAAAATAAAATAAAATAAAATACAAAAGGTTTTTGGCATATTCACAAAGTTGTACAGCCACTACCATGGTTAATGTTAGAACATCTTCATCACTTCCTCCCAAAAAATGCCTACACACGGCAATCATTTCCCTTTGTCCCAATCTGAGTCCCCATCTGTAGGCCAATGCCAATCCACTTTCTGTTCATATGGATTTGCCTGTCTGCCCAGTTCCTCTTTCTTCTTCCCTGCGCACACATTTAATCCATTTGTTCACTCCTGGCCGCTGCTGTATGCTTCGCTCTAGTGCCAATCCAAACAGCTCCCTCTCCAATGGCCGCTAAACTTTTTTTTTTTTTTTGAGTCAGAGTCTCACTCTGTCGCCCAGGCTGGAGTGCAGTGGCATGCTCACGGCCACTGCAGCCTCAACCTGCTGGGCTCAGGCGATCCTTCTGCCTCAGTCTTCCAAGTAGCTGGAACTACAGGCATGTGCCACCACGTCTGACCAATTTTTTGATTTATTGTACAGATGAGGGCTCACCAAGTTGCCCAGGCAGGTCTCGAAGTCAGCCAATCCTCTCACCTTGGCCTGCCAAAGTGCTGGGATTACAGATGTGAGCCATCGCACCCAGCCTGGCCACCATACTTTATTTAGCATTATTTCTGTAAATACTCTCCATCATGTAATGAGTGACTTTCTGCCCGCTGCCATAACCACCATCCCTAGTCACCATGGAATTTCCTAATCTGTTTTCTGCTCTGCCCCCTCATAAAGAAGCAAGTGGCTCCCTTCCTGCCTCTCTCACTGCTTTACTTACCACAGTGCAGAGGAGTTTCTCTCAAGTATGTCCTCCCAGGATGTCACTAGGATAGTAGAATTTATGGTCTTCTCCCGTCTCCTGCTCAGTTTTATTTCTTTATTTAATTTAGAGACAAGATCTTGCTCTGCTGCTCAGGCTGGAGTACAATGGCATGATCTTGGTTCACCAGCCTTGACCCTCTGGGTTCATGGGATCTTCCCACCTCAGCCTCCTGAGTAGCTAGAACTTGAGATATGCACCACCAAGCCTAGCTTTTTTTTTCCCCTATAGAAATGGGATCTCGCTAAATTTCCTAGGCTGGTTTTAAATTCCTAGCCTCAAGCAATCCTTTGCCAAGGCCTCCCAAAGTGCCAAGATTACAGGTGTGAGGCACTATGCCCGGCCCTACCCAACTTTAAAATATAAAATTGTTTTATTATTGTGCATTTCTACAGCCCTCTTTCTAGAAGCTCCTCAGCACCTCATGACACTTTTTTTTCTTTGGAATCTGACTTTTTTGCCCAGGCTGACCGACCGCAGCTTTGACCTGTTGGGCCGAGTCAATCCTTCCACCTCAGCCTTTTTAAATTTATTGTAGAGACAAGGTCACCCAATTTGCCCAGGCTGCTATCGAACCCCCGGGCTCAAGCAATCATCTGGTCTCTGCCTCCCAAAGTGCTGGGATTACAGGCAGAGCCACCCTGCCCAGCCTCGTGGCACTTTTTTACAACTCTCTCATAAGACTGACCACAACAGTTCTCCTTCCATATTTGTTCCTATACTATCACCTTCTCACCTCCAAATCCCTTGTCCATCAACTCACTAACAAAATTCAGAAACTGCTCCAAGTTTTAACTACATAAGGAAAACTCTTCTGAATAGAGTATATTTAAATCATGCCATAAAAGTAACAGGGTTTTACCAAAATTTGATTCACTAAAAATAGAAAATATGATTTCAACTGGATTATTTCTTTCCACTAGAATAAGATGATGCTGAAACAAAGTTATCCTAATAGGTGACAGTTATGTTCATAATAATTGTAATAATGATGAGATTTTATTTTACTCAAAATCTCAGTAAAAATTTATGCTGTACCACTTCATAAATAAATAGGATAATAAGACTTAATTAGCTCTCTATTTTCCTCTCTTATGAAAGAGTGGCTTAAATAAGTCAAAATGTCAAATAATACAGCCTGGGTGATAGAGTGAGACTCTGACTAAAAAAAAAAAAAGTCAAATAAGTAATAAAAGATTCTTAATTTGACATTGAATTGGGTTGGGTTTGTTGGGGTTTTTTTGAAGAGTTTCTTAATTGGTTAAACTTTTTTGCATTTATATATGAAGGAAAATGTTTTAGGGTTTGGGGGTTTTTTTGTTTTTGTTTTGTGTGTGTGTGTTTTGTTTTTTTGTTTTTTTTTTTGCGTCTGCATCTCACTGTGTCGCCCAGGCTGGAGTGCAGTGGTTTGATCACAGCTTACTGCAGCCTCGACCTCCTGGGCTTAGGTGATCCCTCTGCCTCAGCCTCTCAAGTAGCTGAGACAACAGGTGCCTATCCAGCGAATTTTTTTTTAATCCAGTGAATTAAAAAAAATTTTTTGTAGAGATGAGGTCTCCCTGTTGCCCAGGTGGGTCTCAAACTCCTTGGTTCAAGCAATCATCTTGCCTTAACCTCCCAAAGTGCTGGGACTACAGCTGTGAGCAGAAAATTATTTTCAACCAAACTATAGAAGATCTAATTGAGGAAAATCTGGGAAGATAGACTTCTCAGTCTTTGTATTTGCTTAACTCTACTTCAGATCCAGTAACCAACTTGGTCTATGCCGTCTCTCAAGATCACAGTGTGGCTAGGTCACAAAAACGTCTTGCATGTCTGCTTTGTTCTTTGGGATGCTTACTTTTGTAACCCAACCACCATGCAGTGAGAAATCCCAAGCCTCTTTGGAGAGGCCCACACAGAGAGGAACTGAGGCCCCTGGCCCACAGCCCTGACTGAGCTCCCAGTTGCCAGTCAGTGCCAATTTGCCCAGTATGTGAGGGACGCACCTTGAAAGTAAACCCTTCCGCTTCCAGTTAAGTTTTCCCAGCTGGTACCATGTGGGGAGCAGATAGAAGCCATCAATTGGTATGAAATAGATAACTGAAACAGTTATCAGAAATAGGTAAGTAAAACACAGGGTAAGAAGAGTTTGCCTGGCTGAAACTTCTCTAGAGGGGTCTGGTATATATTTAGGTTCAAAAGACTTCACTTTCTTGTAGTAAGTCAACAAAATCAGTATTTAAAAAGAATTGTTATTAATTGCTAATAGGGACTCTGAACTCTTCATCAACATCTTTTACCCACATAAGTAACTTAGTGAGAGTTGACTTGACTTGATTTCTTTATTTCTTTATTTTGAGTTGGAGTCTCACTCCATTGCCCAGGCTGGAGTGCAGTGGCACCCTCACTGCCACCCCAGAGTTGACGTGCTGGACTCCGGCGATCCTTCCACCTCACACTTCCAAGTAGACAGAACTACAGGTGCACGCTAAAACATCCAGCTAATTTTATGTATGTATGTATGTATGTATTATTTATTTATTTATTTATTTATTTATTTATTTATGAGTTGGAGTTTCACTCTGCTCCCCAGACTGGAGTGCAAGTAAAGACAAGGTCTCATGAATTTGCCCAGGCTGGTATCGAACCCATGGGCTCAGGCAATCCACTCACCTTGGCCTCCCAAAGTGCTAGGATTACAGACTGAGCCACAGAGCCCGGCCTATTTTTTATTTTTATTGTAGAAATGAGTCTCACCAAGTTGCCCGGGCTGGTCTCGAACATGCAGGTTCAGACAATCCATTCACCTAAGCCTCCCAAAGTGCTGGGATCACAGGCTGAGCCACGAGCCTGGCCAACTTTATATTCTTTACAGGCTGGAGACTCTAGGAAGAATCAGTCACCAATGGACACAAGGACCAGGACGGTCTACCTGAGATTAATCAGGTTAACACAGCAGTCATGAACAGGAGGAGATAGTAGATATGCTCTCAGGAGACAGAGAGAGAACCCTCTTATTTTAGGATAGGGGAAGAAGTCAAACTCGTTAGGTGACCTGAGCACGAGGAGTTGTCACAGAAATCATCTCTGTTTCTTAGCTCCTTTTTATTTTATTTTCTTTCAGGGAGGAGAGAGTTTTGCTCTGTTGCCAGGCTGAAGTAGCATGGTCATGACTCACTGTAACCTTGAGCTCTTGGACTCAAGTGATCCTCCTACCCCAGCCTCCTGAGTAGCTTGGACTGCAGGTGTGCATCACCATTCCTAGATACTTATTTTTTTTTTTTGAGTTGGAGTCTCACTCTGTCGCCCAGACTGGAGTGCGGT
>NW_007246938.1:127521-133578 GCF_000164805.1 Carlito syrichta
GCCCGGGCGGGTCTCGACCCCGCGGGCTCAGGCGATCCACTCACCTCAGCCTCCCAAAGCACTGGGATTACAGGTTGAGCCACCAAGCCCGGCCAATTTTTTTTTTTTTTTTTAAATTTGTGAAGATGGGGTCTTTCTATGTTCCTCAGGCTGGTCTGGCATTCCTGGGCTCAAGCTCTGCTTCCTGCCTCAGCCTCCCACAGTGCTTGGGATTATAGGCCTGAGCCATCACGCCTGACCCTGGTTTCTTTCTTTTTTTTTTTTTTTTTTTTTGAATTGGAGTCTCACTCTGTCACCCAAAATGGAGTGCAGTGGCCGCTCCCAGCCACCGCACCCTCCAACCGCTGGGCTCCGGCGATCCTTCCGCCTCAGCCTTCCAAGTAACTGGAACTACAGACATGCACTACCACGCCCGGCTAATTTTTGATTTATTGTAGAGATGAGGTCTCACCAAGTTGCCCAGGCAGGTCTCGAACCCACTGGCTCAGGCAATCCGCTCACCTCAGCCTCCCAAAGGCGTGGGATTACAGGCTGAGCCACCGAGCCCGGCAACTTTTCTTGATTTATTGTAGAGATAAGGTCTCACCATGTTGCCCAGACTGGTCTTGAACACATGGGCTCTCTCCTTATCCTCCCATAGTGCTAGGATTATAGGCAATCCTTCCACCTCAGCCTTCTAAGTAACTGGAACTACACCTGGCTAATTATTTACTTATTGATTGTGGAGACAAGGTCTCGTCAAATTGCCCAGGCTGGTCTCAGACCCCTGGGCTCAGACAATCCTTTCACCTCGGCCTCCAAACTGCTGGGATTACAAGCATGAGTCACTTCGCCCAGCCTGGTATCAATTTAAGGGGTGAAAATTTAATCTTTTTATTTGGATATATTGCATATAAATCTCATTCTTTTTTTTTTTTTTTTTTTTTTGAGTTAGAGTCTCACTCTGTCTCCCAGGCTGGAGTGCAGTGGCATGCTCATGGCCACCATAGCCTCCACCTGCTAGCCTCAGGCAATCCTTCTGCCTTAGCCTTCCAAGTAGCTGAAACAAGAGGCGTGTGCCATCATGCCCGGCTATTATTTGATTTATTGTAGAGACGAAGTCTCGCCATGTTGCTCAAGTTGGTCTGGAACTCAGATAATCCTCTCAACTCCACCTCCCAAAGTGTTGGGATTACAGGCACAAGCCATGGTGCCTGGCTTCATTATTTTTAATGGGTGCAAGTATTTCACAGTATGGACAAACAATTTACTTAACAATTCTGTAAGGATGGACATTGAACTCATGTTTAAATGTTCACTATTCCAACAGTACTGCCACAAACTCTCCCACCCCCTTTTATTGTTAGAGACAGGACCTCTCACTCTGTCACCCAGGTGCAGTAGCACCATCATGGCTTACCGCAGCCTTGAACTCCTGGGCTTAAGTGATCCTCCTACCTCAGCCCCGCGACTAGCTGGGACTACAGGCATGTGTCACCACGCCTGGGTAATTTGTTTTATTTTTTGTTGAGACAAGGTCTCACTATGTTGCCCAGGCTGGCCTCAACCCCCTGGTCTCAAACAATCCTGCCTCGGCTTCCAAAAGTGTCAGGATTACTGGCATGAGCCACCACACCTAGCAATACAAACTCCCTTCTATAAATATCTATGTGCTTAGTGTTTCTGTAAGGTAGATTCCATGTCATAAATTAAATATGGTCTGTTTCTTGATTTCCCCAAATGGCATGACATGTGCCCTTTGACATCCTTTTTTTCTTTGCCTTTAAATGTTTCTTTAGCCACTTCCCCCAATGAACCCTGAAATGGCTACTCACTAAGAAAACAGAAAACTCTAGTGGCAGGAAAATTGAGCTTCAGAAGCTGAAGCTAACTGAGACCTGGAATTTGAGAAGAGCAATGGGAAAGCAATCTCATTCTCCCAAAGAGTTTCTTCATAAAGGTGGCCTTGAAATAGGTTTGCCTTTCTTGGTAACCCTCCTATTTTTAGTTTCTTGGGCAGAGTTAGTACTTGGTTATGCATATAAGCTTTTAAAATAAAATAAGCTGGGCTCGGTGGCTCAGCCTGTAATCCCGCGCCTTTGGGAGGCTGAGGTGAGTGGATTGCCTGAGCCCGCGGGTTCGAGACCCGCCTGGGCAGCGAGACCTCATCTCTACAATAAATTAAAAATCAGCCAGGCGTGGTAGCGCATGCCTATAGTTCCAGTGACTTGGAAGGCTGAGGCAGAAGGATCGCCGGAGCCCAGCAGGTCGAGGCTGCGGTGGCCGGGAGCGGCCACTGCACTCCAGTCTGGGCGACAGAGTGAGACTCCAACTCAAAAATAAAAAATAAAATAAAATAAAATAAACCTTATAACATAAATGTAGGATGTTTCAACCAGGACGCACCATCTTCTCCCGCTGGAGATGCCCACCCTGGAGAGAACAGCACATGCCCTTGGAAGCATCCTTAACCCCTTTATGCCATCAGCCTTTTCTTAGATACATTTGTCTCATTGTACTCATTGGTGCCTCATAACCTTGAAACCATAGCGTCTCTTCCAAGGTCATTACCCATTCTGAGACAGCACAGCCTTAGCTAAGTCAAAATCATAGTTCTAGGCTGGGCACGGTGGCTTATGCTTGTAATCCCAGCACTTTGGTAGGCTAAGGCAGATGGATTGCTTGAGCCCAGGAGTTCAAGACCAGACTGGGCAACATAATGAGAGCTCATCTCCAAATAAATAAATAAAAATAAAATCATAGTTCTAGCTAGTGTTTTGGTCTATCCTGCTGATACGGATTTTTCAGGTCACCCTTGGCTTCAGTGGGTCAGCCAGCTAAGTCCCAGAGAGGTAAACCTAGCCCCAGAAGTGTTGGCTCTAATGGGCTGACAAGTCAAGTCCTGAGTGTTGCTGATTCGGTGGGCTGGCAACCCTTGCCCCTGGAGTGTCTCAGCTTCAGATTCTCGCCTTCTTCCAGCAGCTCTCCTACTTCAGCTGGCTCAGTCGACTGGCAAGTAAGCCCCCAGGGAGCACAGCTCTTCGGCATCAATGGTCAGGGTTCTTGTCTCGTGCCCAGGAAGACTAAGGGACACAGGGTGGCCGGAAAGTGAGGAAAGCCAGAAAAGCTCCCACGGCGGGAGGGGACTCGAAGGGGTTGCTGATTTGGAGATGAAACCTGGGGCTTATATAGCCTTAAGACTGAGCCATGACCGGGCTCGGTGGCTCAGCCTGTAATCTCGCACTTTGGGAGGTGGAGGTGAGTGAGTTGCTTGAGTCCGTGGGTTCGAGATCCGCCTGGGCAACTTGGCAAAACCTCATCTCTACAATAAATCAAAAAAAAATTTAGCAGGGCGTGGGTAGCGCGCACCTGTAGTTCCAGTTACTTGGAAGGCTGAGGAGGCAGAATTGCTGGAGCTCAGCAAGTCGAGGCTGCGGTGGCTGGAAGTGTGCCACTGCACTCCAGTCAGGCGACAGAGTGAGACTCCAACTCAAAAAAAAAAAAAAAAAAAAAAAAAAAAAAGACTGAGCCATTTGGCTAGTACTAGCCGTGAGCTGATTGGTCAGCACTCGCTGTTCTGATTGGTCAGTCCTGAGGACCAATCAGCAGGAGGTAGGGGCCTAATGGTGAGCTGATTGGTTGTTTTTCTATCCCAGCAGTGAGCACTTAAGCTCTAGCTTGAGAAGTTCGCAGGGAACGTGTTTACAAAATGAGAGTGTATCAACCTGAGAGGACTGCTGGAAGTTTGCTACATTGTTATTTGCCACATTGTTACCGAAGGACCTGCCCTGTCTGTCTACCTAGGCTTTCTCTAGCTATCTCCTGTCTCACTGCCAGTTTTATTTTTATTCGTTTATTTGCCTTAGTGAAAGGGATCAGGTGAGGGGATGAGTAGATTTGCCTTTCACAGAGACCAGACTACTGGGAGGTTACAAGGGCAAAGCTACATAAACCCTTGTCCCATGGGCCTTACATACTGAATTGTATTCCACGGATCATGTTAGTAAAACCACAGTAGTTCTTTCAGGTATGCCAAAGACACACCTACATTCTGAGATGTGCTCCCATCCTTAACCATAACTCCGGGTATGGGGTGGGGGGGAGGGTGACAATCACATTCCAATTACCACTGACATCTCCCCTTGTTCCTCATGAGTAGAGTTTCTTTTCAGTGGCAGTTTGTTCATTGGCAGACATCTTTCTGATTGTCTAGCTTCAAAATTAAAGGAGTATTTTGGGCTTACAATGGAAAAATAAGCCTATACAGGGCATTAAAATAAAACAACTCTAGACAGGAGCTAATGATATGGAATTAAGATCTAGAAAGATGAGACTGAGGAAACAGTTCTTGACAGATAGGATTTAATGGCTGAAACAAAGGCAGTGAAGTACCAGTGTGGATCAACCCCCTGTGGTCTCCTCGCCACTGTGGTCTTGCTTGGTAACAAGGGGGTCCTGACTCTTCCATTTCCAAAACCCATTTTCTTTTTCTTTTTTCTTTCTTTCTTTTTTTTTTTTTTTGAGTTGGAGTCTCATTCCATCACCCAGGCTGGAGTGCAGTGGCCGCTCCCAGCCACCGCAGCCTCGACCTGCTGGGCTCCGGCGATCCTTTCCCCTCAGCCTTTCAAGTAGTTGGAACTACAGGCGAGCGCTACCACGCCCGGCTGATTTTTTGATTTATTGTAGAGATGAGGTCTCGCCAAGTTGCCCAGGGGGGGTCTCGAACCTGCTAGCTCAGGCAATCCACTCACCTCAGCCACCCAAAGTGTGGGATTACAGGCTGAGCCTCCGAGCCCTGGCTAAAACCCATTTTCATTGTCTTTTTCCCTCCCTCTCTGTTCTCTTCCACTAAGCATGACAGGCATGCTTACAGCTCTGCAGAATGATCCCTTGTGTCTTCAGATACCCAAGGTCGATGATTTCCATTGGAGTATCTCAGGGGTGTGTGAGTGTGTGAGTGTGTGTGTGTGTGTGTGTGTGTGTGTAAGAGAGAGAGATAACTGTTTATATGATTTTGACTGTGTACCTTTTTAAACTTTTTTTTTAATGGAACGCTTCACAAATTTGAGTATCATCCTTGCACAGGGGCGGTGCTAAGCTTCTCTGTATCATTCCAATTTTAGTATATGTGCGGCACTAAATGTTTTATTTTGGGTGACTCTAAACATAAAGAAAAGTTGCAAAAATAACAGAGAACTCCCATGCAGTTTTTATTGAGATTAACCAATTTTTAAAAACAACTTGCCACATTCTTTTGCTTATTTTCTCTCCTTTTCTCCCTCTGTAATTATTTTTTCAAAGCATTTGAGGTTGTAGAGATCACATCTTGTTACATACTGAATACTTTAGTGTGTAGTTTCTAAGAACAAGTATATTTTATTATTTTTATTTTTTAGAGACAGGGTCTTGCTCTGTCACCCAGGCTAGAGTGTAGTGGTGCAACCCCCTGGGCTCAAGTGCTCCTCCTGCCTCAGTCTCTCAAGTGGCTAGGACTCCAGGTGCTCACCACCATACATAGCTACTTTTTTTTTTTTTGAATTGGAGCCTCACTCTGTCACTCAGGCTGGAGTGTCGTGGCATGCTCAGAGCCACTGCAGTCTTGACCTGCTGTGCTCAGGTGATTCTTCCACCTCAGCCTTCCAAGTAGCTGAAACTACATGCATGCACTACCAAAGCCGGCTAATTTTTTAAATTTATTATAGAGACAAGATCTTACCAAGTTGCCCAGGCTGGCCTCAAACTCCTGGACTCAAGCAATCCTCTCACCTCGGCCTCCCAAAGTGCTGGGATTATAGTCCTAAACCACTGCACCTGGCCTCACAAGCAATCCTCCCACCTCAGTCTTCCAAAGTGCTGGAATGACAGGCGTGAACCACCACACCTGGTGATTTTATAGTGTTCTTTACCTAGATCTGCCTGGTGTTTCCTCATGAATTAATTCAGGTTTTGGGGTTCCCTGACAAAATATGCAAAAAGTGTTATGTTCTTCTCAGGGTATCTTTTTTTTTTTTTTTTTTTGAGTTGGAGTCTCACTCTGTCACCCAAACTGGAGTGCAGTGGCCGCTCCCGGCCACTGCT